>NW_006295391.1:2485167-2492183 GCF_000327345.1 Myotis davidii | reverse complement strand
GTTCAGAGCCAGCAATTCCGTTTTGTGAGAATGTCACACCCCTGCGGAATCCGGCCTAAACCGGCAGTCATACGTCTCCCAAAGGGGCCCAGAATGGAGAGGGTACAGTCCAGGCTGAGGGACTCCCCTCCCATGCATGAATTTCATGCACCAGGCCTCTAGTATTAAATAGTATTAAATTTTTTTTAAAAAAAAGGAATATTGATGCTTGATCCTTTCCAGTTCTTAATCATCCTGACCTTATAGTTAGACTGGCATCACTTTGAGTGATTCAGATAGAATTAACATTTGGGGTCTGGCATACACAGGTACTGTGGCAGGCATTTTACACATTACATTTCATGGAATTTGTTTGATTAAAAACTGGTCAACTCAGTTAAAGCAGTATTTAGGAGGACTATTTTCCTTTAATCTTGAGATTTAAATGACCTCAAAAAGACTAAGTAATATATTTTCTCTTTTTTCCCAACCCCCACAAAATAGAATATCAATTAATTACTTATTTTATTTTGTTACTTTTTACACAGGAAAAACAGTGATCCCAGCCGGTGTGGCTCAGTGGTTGAGTGTGGAGCTAGGAACCAGGAGGTCACAGTTTGATTTCTGGTCAGGGCACATGGTCTGGCTTGTGGGCTTGATCCTCAGTGCGTGCAGGAGGCAGCCAATCAATGATTCTCTCTCATCATTGATGTTTCTACCTCTCTCTCCCTCATCCTTTCTCTCTAAAATCAATAAAAATGTATTTTAAAAAATAAAACAAAACACAAAACAGTGAAAGATCTGGATCCTTCATTTTACAGGGATGGCTGGTGTGACTTCTCAGTGGACTCTGCCCTGAATTGGTGACGTGTTCTCCAAAGGGCCCAAGTTAGAATCCCAAGAGCCTCAGCAAAGGGACTGTGTTCTCCCCCTATCAAGCCAAGAAGTAAGTTTTCCTTTATCCTTTCTTTGTGTCAAATATATTAAATTAATGAGGTTTTTAAAACGATCTTCACCAAGTTTGGTCAAGGTCCTTCTTCCCTCTGTTTAGATGACTTGATCTCTCCAGGGCTATTGTTGTCTTTTGTTTCACATGCCGGAAGCCCACCTGCCTGGCCATTGCCTGAGGTGGAGGTCCATCTTTGCTGCAGGCTTTAAGGTTCTCTTTGAGTCAAGCTGGTTTATTTCACATCCCTACTTTGTATTTCTAGATAGACAGATCCTATTCTAGGTACTGACTGACTTCTTGGTGAGTGTGTCAGTTTATGTTTTACAAAACCCTTTAAGGTAAAACTATATTTATAGGGAAAGGAGACCAATAATATATTATTAATCACTTTGTCTTAATGAGTGTGGCCTCAATTATGGCAATTTTTAAAAACATAGCTTTTGAGTTGACGGGTTTGTTTTTTTAAAAAATAAGACTATTTATTGTTGAGGGAAGGGGGGAGCACAGAATAATTTCATACTGACTCTGAAACACAGTCAAATTTAAATAACACTGATGAAATAGAACTAATGTGGTTTGGGACTCAGAGATCTGTGTTCATCAGTGGCTTTGCTCCTCAGTGATATCAAGATTACTACAACTCTCTGCTTCTACAAAGGCGGGACTGAACTAAATTATTTTTTAAGGATATTTAGCAATTTCAAGACTTTTAAAGCTACTTTCATATGGCAAAATCCTTTTATGTATAAATTAAAATTATTCTGAAGTTACAATTTTCTAATGTAGAGGCATCATTACAGTCTAGTGTCAGATACACTAGTATGGAATAGCATAACTATCTGGAACTCACATGCTGTAGGTATAATAATAATGAGCTTCAAATAGCATCAATAAAAATGTTTTTGAAAAGGCACACCCTCTCATCTTTTATTGAAAAAATGCTGTCCAATATGAATGTAATATGAGCCATGTATGTAATTTTAATGTTCTAATAGTAGTCACATTAAAAAAGTTAAAATAGGTGAGATTAACTTTACTACTATGTTATTTAACCTGATATATCCAAACTATTATTTCTTCTACATATAATTAATATAAAAAAATTGATGAGTTGGATATTTTGTATTCTTTTTTTTTTTTTTAACTCAGTCTTAGAAGGCCGGTGCACATTTTAAACTCAGAGCATACCTCAATTTGGATTAATCACATTTCAAGTGCTCAATAGCCACATGTGGTTAGTGGCTACGCTATTGGACAGTGCCAATTGAGATAAATTACTTTATTCTAATCACAACTCTAAAAACTATATATTAAAATATGTATTTTGTAAAAAAGACCACCATAGCTTTGTGTTCAACTGAATTTCAGTTAATCTTTTGAGAAGACTGTGTTTGCTCAGGTTTTGACAATATGACCAGTTTCACACAGCACAAACTGCAGGGACGTCAATCACCTTTTAGAGAATGTAGGTTGTGCAACGAATCCCAATTATCCAGCTTCCATGACAGGAGTGGTGATGGCTTTGCCTGGAATTTCAAAAATGGACTCAAGTTGAAAGTGACATATTTCATTGTGCTCATTGCAAAACTGATGCCCTATCAGAAAACCTATTTTTCCACTGCCTCCAGAACATTGACCACTGCAAACAGATTTACAGAGGTTTCACATATATTGCAGACAGTTCTCTCTGCAAGCCCCAAAGCAGAAAAAAAAATTCATCCAGACTTATGCCTTATTGCAAATATTTTGCACAACATTGTATTCATAGCTTGAATAGAGATGTTATGTAATAATTAGCTTTTTGAGTTAAAACATTTAAACATGATTTTCTTCCTTTTATTTTGCACCAAGTTTATATTTTAAAATAGAAATATGAGCTGTTTGGGGAAGGGCTAGAACTAGGTTTGAATCTGATTTAATATGTGTTGAAATCTCCATTCAAGAGGTCCACATCAATTAAACCAAGATTGTCTCTGTGAAATGTCTTTTAAGAGGAGGCATTTTACAAGGAAACATGCTTTCCTCACCAACTTTCCAAATGTGTCTGAGTCACACCACTTAGATTTATGTCAAGTTCTTTGTAGAGCTTTAAACTTAAGACAGACCTTTGAAATGAATTAGCCTTTGCTTTACAGGTATGTGGAGAGCTTACAATGAAAGGCAAATGTAATGAATCCAGTGAGGGAAGACATCAGGATCCCAACCCTTGAGTCCTGATCCAGTGCTGGTTTTAAGACCTTAAATTCTTCAAGCACTTGATCTTCTCACAGAGGTTATGGAGTTTCAGGATGCTTACACATTGAAGAGTTAAGCAGATATATGCTGGTGTCATGGACCTTTAGATTTTTTTCTAGTCCAGCAATTTCTTTAAAAAAAATTTTAAAATATATTTTTATTGATTTCAGAGAAAGGGAGAGGGAGAGAGAGAGAGATGGAAATATCAAAGATGAGAAAGAATCATTGATTGGCTGTCTCCTGCACACCCCCTACTGGGCATGGAGCCCAAACCCCGGGCATGTACCCTGACCAGGAATTGAACAGCGACCTCCTTGTTCATAGGTTAACACTCAACCCCTGAGCACACCGGCTGGACTCTAGTCCAGCAATTTCTAACTTGAGTGCCCTGGCCAACTGTGCTGGAATCATCTATGCTGCAGATCAAAATATGGTGCTGGCTTCTCTCTTTACCTTCAGATCAGGATCTCAGGGGAGGTTTGGTGATTGTCATTTTTATCAAAGCATATAGGTGACCTTCTGTACAGTTGGGATGGAGAAGCACCCCCCCCCCCATCTTGTGTTCTTCAGCTGAGAAAACAGGAAATGAAAGAATTTCAAGTATTTGCATTTTATCTCAAGGTCAGCCAATGTCAGACCCATCTGAACTTTCCTCTAAATGACTGTCTCCCCTAATACTGGTCTATACCATATGCTGAACTAATTAAAGGGGCATGGGGGAAGAACATATTTTAGATGCATTTTCAACAATAATGATTTTAAAAAATATTTTGCTTGAAATAAAATTAACCAGATTCCTTTAACCCAGTTATTCTTTAATCAAGCTTTTACTATCAAACGTTGCAATAACATTCTTCAGACACGTTTACAAATAAGTTTTCCTAAGCCCTCCTTCAGTTTTTAAGGTATATGAGGTTTAAGATAATGTACGAAGATGCCCATATATTTTTTCTGTGGAAGTTGAAATCATTTAGGTAGGTTTATGTAAATTTTATGCAAATGAAACACAGTTTATGCCCCAAACTTATGGTGATCATAACTATTTTATGCACCAAAAGTTGGCCTTCAGGAAGATCTTGCCGAGGACTAATGTTCTATGCAGCCTCCGTCTGCCTGGATTTTTGTGACATTTATCATCGTCCTCCTTGGAAACTCAAAGACTTGCAGTACGTGAATAGAGGGCTGAAATATGACCCTCTTTTCCTCCAACCTAGGCTAAACTCTCACTTCAAACATTTGGGGGCTGACTCTGTGGAGTTTCCTTTCTAATTCCCCAGCACTGCTCATCTTGATTCATTTATGCCACAAAGTAACAGTTGTTTAGATTACAATTTTATTGAGTAAAAAGATACACTCTAAGATGTATGGAAAACATGACTAAATTTCATTAGATTTAAGAGTGACTGTTTGCCAACAGCTAATTTTAGAAAGAATAAGTTCCTGACAATGCAGCTTGAGAGAATATTTTAAGAGGTGATGATTTCATTAATTTCCAGAGCCTTATAGCCAGCTGGCAAAGGTTTTTCTATACCATTGTGGCTTGCCTTTGAAATTACTTTCTTTTCCTAAATTAGCCTGTTTGAGTTAAAATGACACACTAGCAATAATAATAAGATAAAATCGACCTCTTTGTATAATCTTTAAGTATCTTGGCTAACTTAAATAATAGTACCTGAGTTTATACTACTGCAGTGTGCTCTGTAAAAAGAGATTGGTATTAGGGACATTTATTGATCCCCATATTAGTTTTACTGGCAGATAAATAACACATAAAAATGGAATCATATACACAGAAAGCAGAAAAAGACTTCTAACCTTAAGAAGGAATTTCCCATTTACATCTCCAACATCTAGTTGTCTCACTTGTGGTGGTAGAAAGAACACTAAGCTTGGAGCCAGAGGATCCAGATTCAGAGGATGGTTCTGCCACTTTACCTATGTGAGATTCGATCAGTAACAGAACTTCTCTGAGCCTCAGTTTCCTCATCTCCAAAATGGGGATATTAATGCTAATGTTGCCTTCTTCACATAGTATTATAAAAACAAAATAATAAATGTGAGTAACAAGAGGAGGAACTTCACTCCCAGAATTCTAAAGAGTTTGTCTCATGGAGAGAAAAGAAGTCAGAGAGCGTGGTTAGAATGTAGGATATTGTATATGCATCCTACAGTGTGTGCAGGGGAGTGTCCTGGATCAGGTCAATCATGTCTGAGCAGCAGGAGGAAAGGAGAGCACAGGGGAAGGGGGTCTCCTTGGTGCTGTGAGCACAGCACTCCCAGAAAAGAAAGGTTTAGAGAGAAGTATCTATTCTAATATATAAAAACCTAGGGTCCGTAATATCCAAAACAACCAAAGGCTCCACCAACTGGAAGTCAGTGCTGGGTTGCCATGGCTGACTGCGAAGGGGGCTGCGAATCAGGCCCGAAGAGAGGCCTGGAGAGAAAAGCAGGGTGCGCTCTGTAGCCTCCACGGCAGCTGTTGATTAGCACTTGCCTCTCTCTTTTGCTCGAGGCCTGACCAGCAGCTGAGCCTCTCTTTCTCTTGGGCCTCCCCTGCGGCTGCTGATCAACCCCACCTCTCTTATCAGGTCCATTGATAGGCCTGGTGATGCTGATTGGCATAGAAACCGACCAATCAGAACCAAATCTGGGTGAAGTGTGAGGAGCCAATGGCTTCCTAGGAGGTGGAGCTTTTGACGCTGACTGGCATAGAAACCAACCAATCAGAACCAAATCTGGGTGAACTGTGAAGGCAGAACCTAAGGTGGGGGCTGAGGAGGGGTTTTAAGGGCAACAGCTGCTTGGTGTAAGGTGTAAGAAAGCAGTTTAATTTTTTAATGATCGGTTTGGCAATATAGTACATATGGCTGGCTATCAGTCCAGATATAAGGATTATGTAATTTTCTCTGCCAGAGCAACTCCTCCTGATGAAAAAGGCTTGCTCTCCCCATTTAAACAATCCTATCTTTATAATCTGTCTATTCTACTAAAAGGGAAATATGCTAATTAGACCAGTTTGACAGGCCATCTTCCAAATGTCTGACTTCCTTCCGGATAAAGCCATGGTGGTGGGGGCCAAGGCAGAGGCCATTTGGGGCAATCAGGTCAGCAGACAGAGAGGTTAGGGGCAATCAAGCAGGCAGGCAGAGGCAGTTAGGGCGATTAGGCAGGCAGACAGGTGAGCAGTTAGGAGCCATTGGTCCCATATTGCAAGAGGGATGTTCGACCACTGATTTAGGCCTGATCCCTGTGGGTCTCAAACAATGAAAATACATCCTGCATATCAGATATTTACATTACAATTTATAACAGTAACAAAATTACAATTATGAAGTAGCAACGAAAATAATTTTATGGTTGGGGGTCACCACAACATGACGAACTGTATTAAAGGATCGTGGCATTAGGAAGGTTGAGAACCACTGGATTAGAGAGGGTACAGGCTGGGCTGAGGAAATCCCCCCCCCCATGCACAAATTTCATGCACCGGACCCTTTGTCTAATCTAATAAAAGGGTAATATGCAAATTAACCATCACTCCACCACAAAGATGACTGTGCCTATAGCGGCCAGGGTGGGATGCTGATGTAATCGCCCAAGTGATGAGGCCAGTGTCCTGCACCTGGCCATGGAGGGAGGGAGGGCGTATGGGCAGGCAGCACACCCCCAGCCCAGTGGACACAATGCAGGAGGTCCTCTATGTGTGAGCTGCAGAGGAAACACCTTTTCTGACCGCTCATTGGCTAAGCTCCCTGTACACTACCACTAGCAGTGTTCTTGGTAACTTGGGTAATAAGAATCCAAAAAGGTGATCTAGGGTTTTTTCACCACACTCCTGAAAGGAGAAACTAAA
>NW_006295391.1:2483914-2485062 GCF_000327345.1 Myotis davidii | reverse complement strand
GAAATGTCATATCCTGCCCTAGCCGGTTTGACTCAGTGGATAGAGCCTCGGCCTGCTGACCGCAGGGTCCAGGTTCGATTCTGATCAAGGGCGTGTCCCTAGGTTGCAGGGTCCTCCCTGGCTGGACTCATGCAGGAGGCAACCAATCGAAGTGTCCCTCTCACATTGATGTTTCTCTCTGTCTTCCCCTCTCTCTTCCAAGCTCTCTAAAAATCAATGGAAACATATCCTCAGGTGAGGATAAAAAAAGAAACAAAAGAAAAAAGAAATGTCATATCCTATGAAAGACACATCTTGAAATACCTAAAAAAAGTTGTCATTTTTTTGTGGTGAAGGGACTGGTATCCGTGTTGATGAAAACACCTTGGCAGCTACGGCTGCTGGAGTGGCAGAAGTAGTGGGGGGATGGGGCTGGCACCTTCCCTTGATCAGCCTGGTCACCTCCCGCAGAGGGAGGCCAGACTGCGGCTTAGGCCTAAGCCGTCAGTAGGACATCCCCTGAGGGCTCCCAGTCTGTGAGAGGCGGCAGGCTGGGCTGAGGGACTCCCCCAACCAGTGCACAACTTTTGTGCACAAAGCCTCTAGTATATATATAAAAGGCTAAAATGCTAATTGTCCTTCCAACCATCTGACCGGTCTCTATGATGCACATTGACCACTAGGGGGCAGACATTAAATGCAGGAGCTGCTGTGATGTGCACTGGCCATTTACAAAGAAATGATCCCATGGACCTGGTGCCCACAAAGCAACACTCGGCTTCTCCCAAGTTGAGGATAAAAAAAAAAGAAAGAAAAAGATGAAAGAAAGGTCATATGCTATGAAAGAGACATCTTGAAAATGCCTAAAGAAAGTTGTCATTTTTTTGTGGTGAAGGGACTGGTATCCGTGTTGATGAAAACACCTTGGCAGCTACGGCTGCTGGAGTGGCAGCAGTAGTGGGGTGATGGGGCTGGCACCTTCCCTTGATCAGCCTGGTCACCTCCCGCAGAGGGAGGCCAGACTGCGGCTTAGGCCTAAGCCGTCAGTAGGACATCCCCTGAGGGCTCCCAGTCTGTGAGAGGCGGCAGGCTGGGCTGAGGGACTCCCCCAACCAGTGCACAACTTTTGTGCACCAAGCCTCTAGTATATATATAAAAGGATAAAATGC
>NW_006295391.1:2480067-2483836 GCF_000327345.1 Myotis davidii | reverse complement strand
GGGACTCTAGTATATATATAAAAGGCTAAAATGCTAATTGTCCTTCCAACCATCTGACCGGTCTCTATGATGCACATTGACCACTAGGGGGCAGACATTAAATGCAGGAGCTGCTGTGATGTGCACTGGCCATTTACAAAGAAATGATCCCATGGACCTGGTGCCCACAAAGCAACACTCGGCTTCTCCCAAGTAGTACACAGGCCCTGCCACCACCCCGGAGTGACACCCCACCAAATTGTAGCCAACTCTGACAAGACCCAAGGCACAAATGTGGCCCACAGCACAGCCCAGCCAAGAAATAGTCACTGTGGGCACTGGGTAATGCCTGGCTTCCTCTCCCTAACAACTAGCCTCCTTGGAGTTTCTTCAGCCCAGGAGCATGACTTGCTTTATAGCCATGTGCAAACATTTTATAGTTCAACCAAATGTTTGTGAAGCATTTTCCCACGCCTCATTGCAGTTGATCCTCACAGAAGTCCTGGAGTAGGTATATAGGAGACTCAGTAGAATCCTATGTTCTTTTCATTAGCAAGACAATGAAGATTTAGGAGGTTAGAAACTTGACCCAACTGAAAAGAAGAAATGCTGGAACTTGAAAATGACTTCAGGTTTTGTCACTGTGCAGAATATAGTCAAACACTGCTGCAGATAAATATTTTACTCTTTGTTCTACCTGCATGATCTACAATAATAATCTACTTTGTGTTGCTGTGTTACTGACAATTATGTGAAATAGAAGTTGGGGTGCTTCACTGGGTTGGAAAAAGTTTAGCTACATCAGAAAGTAGTTCTAATTAAGCAAGTTTATTCTATATATATAAAAGACTAAGTTTTTTATATATAAAAAATGCATGATACATACACAACTCTCATTCACACCAATTGCACACGTGTGTTTTGATCTGTTATTGTGGATCATGAATTTGGTTGTTTTTCTTGGCATTTCTATTATAGAGAAGGGGTGAATAGCAATATTAAAATATTTATTTTATTTACTTTCAATGTGCATGAATCTGTGCACCAGGCCACTAGTTTAGAAATAAAATGAATAGATGGATCGATCCATAGATAGATGGATAAACTAGGTTAGCCCCTGTACTGTGCCACCTTTGGAAGAAAATCTTTAGTCAAGATCTTTGAGATGGCTGCTCAATGGGCAGGTGGAGGCCTCAGGGTTGCTCAGAATTCTTTAGGTTTGACATGTAATTTTTTATAAGTTTTAAACATTTAAACAAACACCAGGCATTTCTGTTTCTTAAATAAGACCAAAGGTGGGTGAGCTGGCTGCTTTTGGAGGAGCCCATTCCACTGCTGGAAGGTTTGGCCCTCTTCAAGTTGTCATGCTAACTGCTACCTTGGATCCTGACTCTGTCTTCAGAGTCCCAGAGTACTTTTCTTCCCCTTGACATATGGCAGCACTTCTTTAAACAACATGCTCAGTGCCCAAATATGGGGGGAGAGCTGTTTTCTGAGTGTTAACCCATGATTAGCAGCATTTAAGGCCTCCATAAAACATTGCAAGTCAAGTTAAACTTGGAGTGCTGAGAGTTAATTCCTACTTTATCTTTCTGATATTCTCCAACTTACAAACATGCAAGCCATGCATTAGTAGTCAGTCTTTGAAGCTGAGAGCACAACTCCAGATTTAAAAGGTATCAAGGTCTCACTAGGAGCAAACAGGCCTACAAAAGCCCATTTTATCCATGATGCTCATGAAGTATAGCACCAAGTTATTTTGTAATATAGTGGCTCTCTACAGTACTATATTTACATAGAAAAATGGAATCATCAAAAATCTATCTTCTATATTTTCAGTGAAGGATGAATCTCCTTTTTTATTGATTTTTGAGAGAGAGAGAGAGAGAGAGAGAGAGAGAGAGAAAGAGAGAATTTGAAAAATAAATATTGATTGAGTGCCTCCCATAAGCACCCTGACTGGGGATTGAACCCACAACCTTTTGGTGTACAGGAGAATGCTCCAACCAACTGAGCCACCCAGCCAGGGCAGGGATGAATCTTTTAATTTATAATTTATTCCCTTTACTTCCTTCCTTCCTTCCTTCCTTCCTTCCTTCCTTCCTTCCTTCCTTCCTTTCTTCCTTCCTTCCTCATTTATTCATTAAACACTGAGTTTCTACTATGCACTAGACATTTGGCTAGATGTTGGTGTTAGAAACTGATGAGACATGGTTTTTGGTCTAACAGAGCAGCAGCAGCAAATGCCTAAAGTAAGATTAGAAGATAAGGTATTGGGAATGGGAATGAGAAAAAAAAAGTTTGCAGCAAGTAGTAAGTAACCAGTGGGTGAAAGAAGGAAAGTGGAATTTGAAATGAAAATTCCAGAGTGATATGAAGGTATTGGTATGGAGGTGTGATCCAGCAAAGTTAGAAATCTATAGCCTTGGAAAAGCCATATTGGTCTAAATTCTTTATCTAATAGAAGGGGAAACAGTTTCTGGAAGGACAAAGAGCAAGGCATGGTCCCTGTAGAGTAGGCCTCTTCAAGCCCTTCCCAATGTTTTGGTGTAATTCCACATAATCTCATCTTGTTAGTGGAAGGCATCAGGCAACTGGGGGACCACCTATCCCCGAAGGATTTTGTTTTATTGTATTGTGATTCCATCTGTTTTAGCATACTTTTTGTTTCCTATTGTAGATATATTAGGGGCCCAGTATACAAATTTGTGCACGTTGAAAGAACTGTGGGCTGCAAGGCTGCAGGCTGCACAGGGGCGGGGCTCAGCCCATCCTCTGTGCCCCGGCCCGGCCCCTTCCATGCAGCCCCCAGTCCCCTGTCTGCCAGCAGCCCCGCTCTAGCAGCCGCTGCTCCCAGGCGCTGACAGTGCCACCCCACTCACACCCGCTGACAGTGCTGAGCGATTGGGGCCAGCGCCAGCAGTGGGTGTGAGCGGTGGCTGCTGCCCCATTTGCCCCTCAGGAGCAGGGGGAGGTGGAGAAGCCCTCAGGGACATCGGGGCTGGCAGCCGCTGCTCACACCTGCTGATGTTGACGAGTGATTGGGGCCAGCATTGGGAGCTGGCAGCGGGTGCAAGTGCCTGGCAGGACCACGGCACGTGGGAGCAAAGAATTTTCAGTAACCACCAAAGGCTCGCCCCGATGACAGTGACCAGCGCCCTGTCTTGATCTGGCGCCCCAGCTCACTTGCTCCACCATCCCGCCGTGGCTGATGCCTGCCATGTTCTGTGCTCTGCTGCCTGTTGCTGACACCCGCCATTTTCCCCGTGCACCCCCTGGTGGTCAGCACATGTCATAGTGACCGGTTGTTCAGTTGTTTGGTTGTTCCACTGTTGTTCTATTGGCATATCAACCTTTTATTATATAGAATAATCCCATAGATAATAATCTATCCTTTTAACTGCTCATTAGATGAATCTAGTTTTCTCCAGGCTTTTTTGTTCAAACCCTTATTCTAATAACACTTTCTGGAAGGCATCTTTAATTTTCCGCATTAGTTGTTCACTAATCAGTATCCCAAGAGTTTAAGTGCTCAAAATGGTACCTCCTAATTTTTAAAAACTGAGATGGTTTGGAGAATATTCTAATTAGGAAAAAGTGCTGATAAAAATGAGCTGTCATTTTATGACTACATTCAGTGACAGGTATTTAATCAAGTTTCTCACCGGACACTTAAGTTTACAGTTTCCTAACAAAGAGTGGTAAAATTTAAATGACCATGCAACCAAGAATTTAAAGGAAGAGATTAAATAAAATGACCTTTTTGTCTCACCCCTATTATATACATTTG
>NW_006295391.1:2464223-2470595 GCF_000327345.1 Myotis davidii | reverse complement strand
CCTCCCCCCCCCGCCCCGCCTTTAGAGAAAATATTGGCCTCCATGTACCCAATTGGTTACTAAACCTAGGGAAATTACAATCTTTTGATCCTTGGCTTAAATTTCTCCTTACATTACCAAGATGAGTATAGGGTCCCATGTACACATTGAAGCAGAATTTACTAGGGATGAAAAAAGAAAACAAAAAGAAAGAAAATGAAAAAAATTAAAAAAGAATGCAGTCATTTCTCCCTGGATGAGCTCTGGATATAAGTGAGGGTATGGTTAAGAAGTGAGTCATTATCCCCTTTGCCTACTCCTTTTGTAGCAAAGACAATGATGCTATGGAACAGATGCTGTTAAAGAGGTATTTTTGTAACTGTTCGCCTCTGAAACAATAGACAGGCACAGTGGAAAATGGTCATAGAGGATGAGTCATTTTGTCCTCTTTAAAATTTAATATATTTTTTTTCCCTGTAACATTTGGAGGAGACATTTTTTTTTCTTTTCTTACACAAAATAAGTGTTTTACAATAGTAGGTAGTGAGTGCATTCTTTTTGCCAGCAGAAAGAAAAACACTTTTGAATGCCAAAAATAGCTCCTTTGAATGAAAATTCACATAGCTAAAGACATTTTAGAGAAGAAAGAAAAGATTCATGTTCTGAATTAATATTTTAAAAAATAGACAGGCAGTAGAATGTTAGCAATAGAACATGAAGAACTTGACATAAATACAGATTGAGAAGTAATCTTGTCTACAGCTAAGGCAGCTCCAAAGTCTGAATGTTCTTTCTGTTTGCAGTGCCCTGGCTTTCTGGGTAGACTTAGAGTGATAATTTATCACCCAAGGCCACGCCTATAGGAGATAGGTGTTCCTAATCATCCTGTTTAGTTTAATATACATTTTCCCTTCCTTCCCTTCCACTATATGTTTCGGTGTAAGACTGCCAAGGAGGCAAAGTGTGAGCCACCCTGCATATAGAAGATGGCCCTAGAGTTGAGAACAGAAGTAGAATAATCTCATACTTGGCTTTGTCTTTAACTCTTTAAATTGCACTGACATCTTTGGGATTCATACATCCCGAAGAGTCTCTTTACTCATTATTTATATACAGCTGATGATCAACCAGTTATAAAGTCTTATGGAGGTGGTGAGCACCCATTGCTTTTACCCACCCAGTGTCCCTTCCTGCTTCTTTTTTCTTTAAAATACTTTTTATTGGTTTCAGAGAGGGAAGGAGAGGGAGAGAGACAGAAACATCAATGATGAGAGAGATTCATTAATTGGTGGCACACCCCACATTTGGGATCGAGCTCACAACCCAGGCTTGTGCCCAATGACTGGGAATCGAACTGTGACCTCCTGGTTTATAGGTAGATGTTCAATCACTGAGCCATGCTGGCTAAGCAGAAAACTTTGGTGTATCTTGAATGTTGTTCAAAATGTGAAAGACATTTGAACTGCCAGTTATATTGATTTTCAGGATCAGGAGTAGAAGATCCTAAGGGATCAATATCTGGGTTTAAGATATTTGGCTGAATAGAACAAAAACTCCTTGCCTATGCCTGTAACCGAGACTACCATCTCTTTGTCTCTCAGTAAGGGAAATGGAGCTTTTATAGTAAACTGTTAGGTGCTGAGCATTACTAGATGGCTGACACATCTAGGACAGTGATTTTCAACAGGTGTGCAAAAAACTTAAACATGCAATGCCTCTTTTCCTCCTAGATTGTCAAATAAAAAATGACAACAACCAACATAACAATAGTCATTCAGTGTGAATAAATCAAATTTATACTTATTTTTTTGTCAGATAAGCAAATAACATAATGTATTTTTTGGTGTGCAGAATTTTAGTAATTATTTTATGTTTGCCATGAGATGAAAAAGATTGAAATTGCTGACCTAGGATCATTCTGACAAATGCCATTGACTCATGCATTTGTTATTTTTTTTAAAGACAATTGAAATATAAAATACAATAGATTCCATGATATTAACAAGTGCCTTTTGTTCTATTTGAGAAAACAGATATATTTTATGAATTTGGCATTCGTACAATTTTGAAAAGTAGAATGCTGGTTAAACTTCCTAACTAGGTAATTATTTTTATTTGCTTTTTCCTCTCATTAATTCTCCAACAGACTTAATTTTTTCAAAATTTAATGATTCATATATCCCACTTTTAAGTTACAGCACAATTTAAAATATAATTGTTGGAAAATACAGTCCATGTTTTTCAGTTGACTTTCTCATGCTCAGACTATGCATTCAGTCACAGTGAGCTGGTCAGGCCAAGTTTTATCTTATCGCACCAGAGTTTTTAGGTCATTTCCAGTTTTCTTATTTTTTCTTTTCAAACTTTCACTTGAAAAGAAAATTAATTGGGAAACACCAGCAAAGCCCTTTCCTTCCTCTTTTGGCTACTCAACTGCCAACTGCCAATTCTTTCTGAATTCTTTATCTGATACAAAATACAGGAAAACCGTGGCTGTCTCTGAAGTTGGCCATAGTTAAATGGAATCATAGAGTGTGACTCAAACCAATGTGAATTTTGTAGACATTTGATTACACACAGCTTTCTCTGAGACATAAAAGGCTCTTGAAGGATTAGCTTGCTAGAGAGAATTATCATTTTGGAAGATTTGTGTCAAATTTCAATGATAAAATTAACCAGAAAAAAAATGCTCTTTGTAAATAATATCTAAATTCTCAGAGACAACTGAGCTCTTGGGGGCCAGAATTGGGGCACAAATTTGCATATATTAAATATACACAAACGGACCCATGCACTTTATAATCCAAACATCTCTCAGTTGTGTTACGATCCTCTCCGGGAAGTATTATCAACATAACTACACTGTCCACTGAAAAAATGCCTGTTGGCACAGACCATGAAGATACCATTGTAGAAACTTTATTTTAACCACTGATGTATTGCAGCTATATTAAGATGGCAGCTGAATTAACTTAGTTAAAATTCAAGTATGTTATATGAACTTTTTCTTAATATACTTGTGTGAAACATAACATTAAAAAAAAACACTTTGAGACCTAAATCGTATGTTATGAACAACTTATATGATAACTCTTCTGATAGATTTTTATACTCTCTTTTTTAAAATATATATATATATATATTGCATGGCCATCAGCCTGGGTATCTTAAGTCCCAGCAATTTGCCCTGGGAAATGCATTTTCCTTGCACAGGAAGCATTGTCATTCTACCAACATTTTAATATATATTATTGATTTCAGGAAGGAAGGGAGAGTGAGAGAGAGAGATAGAAACATCAATTATGAGAGAGAATTATTGATCAGCTGCCTCCTGTGTGCTCCCTACTGGGGATCTAGCCTGCAACCTTGACATGTGCCCTGATCAGGAATTGAACCGTGACCTCCTGTTTCATAGGTTGAATGCTCAACCACTGAGCCATGCTGGCCAGGCCATACTCTCTTTTTAAATGGGATTTTGTACATTTAAAGTGCGTTAGTTACATCAGCAAGATTCTTGAGATTAATTATTTTTACCAGAATATCTGATCTGTTGGTTGAAATAATTTGTTGTATTATGTTTCCATCTTATTGAAATTTCAGGACATTATAAAGTATTAATGTTGACAATTTCCTTAGAATTTTGTGCAATCGGTTAGTTTCTCATTAGAAATAATCCAGGGAAGTTGAGTAATTTTACACATCTAACTGCAACAAGGGACAAAGTGGAACTCAAATGCTTACTTCTCTGTGAAGATGGAGTCTATGTCAAGCAAAAAGCCAACTTCAGAAACTCATTTGGCAAATTAACCAATTGACCTCAGCTTTCTGGCTCCGATTAAAACAGTTTATGGAGGAGAGGTAGTGCAGCAAGTTCGTGCTACTCCTCCTTATCTCAGCCCTCCTTAAGCCAGGCTCCCACAGGCCAGCTTTTCCATTTCCATGTAAATTGGGGTGAGACATTTCGGAGAGGGTAACACTGGCTGCAAAATGCTCTATGGCAGAAAAAAGTCAGAGAATGTGCTTGTGTGAATGTGAGAGCCTGTGTATATGTCTGGAATGCGGATGGGCAAGATGGAGAGGTAGGTGGAGGGGGGATGAGAGCTGTGATATTCCTGGAAATAATTTGCTCCCATGTCACCCCGGTAAAAGGCATCTCCCTTAAATCAAGCAGGCATAATGAATGGTGTGATGCCCAGTAGCCTGCACAGTTATAAATATGCGGCCTTTCATCCTGGAGATGGCCCATTACCACTCACTAAAACAGTCTGTCACAGCGGTGCTCTGGGGCCATTCATTTTTCATGACCCTCTTGGCGACGTGACTGGGATTTCCTGACATCATGCTCAGGCCCCTGCCCAGTGAGCTCTCTGCATAAATACCCTTTGATTCCTTTCTCCCAAAGGTTAGCATGTCTTCATTTTATGTGTCTCTCTCCCTCTCTGTGTGTGTGTGTGTGTGTGTGTGTGTGTGTGTGTGTGTGTTTATTGTGTGTATTTCCCAAAGATAAGTAAAGGAACAAACAAGTAGAGCAAAAACTAAGCTTGGCCTTGCTGGAAACACAGATTATTCTTAGAGTAAAGACTGGCTAAAATTTAATCCTAGGATATCAGGAATATTCAGAGTTTACAGTTTAATGCAATGGAGTTAAGAAGTTTTTAAAAAGCAGTTTAATAATTAGCTCCCCCTTCTCAAGGCTTGGGTTTCATTTCACATCATGAAAAGCAAACTTGAACGCAGCCATTGCAGCAAAGCAGGGCCTTCTGATTTGCTGGCTGCTTCAAATAACAGTTGTCCCTTTGATAATATGGACACCTATCTCCTTTCACAATCTAGTACTTCTCGGGCACTTGGTAACATATCCCATCTGTTTTTTAGGGCCACTGTTATAAGGAAGCTGGGAAGAGGGAAGAAAGGCCTGGTTGATCACAAGGTCCTATCAAATGTCAAAGCTGGCCTTGGCTGACCTCCCATCTATTCAGAGCTGCTTTGATTTAATCTCCAAACTGGCTGCTTCTCCAGCCTGTGAGTTCTATCTGCAGCCCATGTGTCAGCATTGAGATATGACCTGCTTCACGCTCCATTCATCTCATTTGAAGGACGGAAATTAAACTGGAGGGTGGAAGAAGGAACTGCTCAAAATACACACACATTAACTGAAGCCTTTTGTGTGGGTGCATTATAGGGGTTTGAACAACCATTAAAAATTATATGAAAATGAAATTGATCTTTACTTCACTGAAATGGTTTAGAATTTTTCCTCCCTTCACCCCCTCCATCTATTCTTCTTTCCTCCCTCGCCATTTTGTAGTAATCATCAGAACCTGTTCTCATTAAGGTTTAGAATGAGAGAAAAATTTACAATTTTTCAGGTGCTTTAAAAAGGTGTCCCTTAGAAAATTCAGTTATTGCTTGCAGTTTGCACAGTAAATATTTGAGAAAACAGAAATATAAAAATAAGGTGACCAAACTAATAGAAATGTAGACTGCTTTGTTTATCATTATTGATTTAAATGTTACCTTTTAAGTTTGTTTGTTTTTTAATCAATTAAAACTCAAATTTTGGCAATAGACCTATACCTATCAGGACATATTGCTAACAAAAATAATATAATTATACTAGAGGCCTGGTGCATGAAATTCATGCACTGGAGGGGTGGTCCCTCAGCCCAGCCTGGGCCCTCTCGCAGTCCAGGACCCCTCAGGGGATGTTCGCCTACTGACCCTCTCGCAGTCCAGGACCCCTCGGGGGATGTTCGCCTACTGGTTTTCTTCTGACTACTTTTAAGATGTTCTCTGCCTTTGTTTCTTTTCTTTTCCTTTTTTTTGTTGTTGTTGTTGCCCTCTAATGCACCCAGGTATTAATTTCCTTTCTCCTCACAGTCCTCGCAGTCTGGGACCCCTTGCTCCTTACTGCCCGCCTGCTCGCTGCTCCATACTGATTGGCTTGCTGCTCCTTAGCGCTACCTGGGAGGTGGGAGAGGCTCCTATCACCTATCGCTGCGCTTGCCAGCCAAACCCAGCTTCTGGCTGAGCGGTGCTTCCCCTGTGGAAGTGCATTGGCCACCAGGAGGCAGCTCCTGCATTAAGTATCTGCCCCCTGGTGGTCAGTGTGCATCATAGCAACCGGTCGTTCTGGTCATTCCACTTTAATGGTCGCTTAGGCTTTTATTACATTTTAGGTGTGCCGGGAAAGTTAGCTATATTTATTGCTCTGTTTATTCATTTGCTCATATATTCTTGTATTTGTTATTTGAACTCTGTACTAAAAGGTATCCAGAAAGAGAATTTTTTTATTTATTTTAAAAGTATATTGTACATTTTCTGTTATAATAGTTGTACATATTCAATGTAAGAAAAAACAAAGAGCAAAGCTGGGGAAAGAGAATAAGAGGG
>NW_006295391.1:2456513-2464182 GCF_000327345.1 Myotis davidii | reverse complement strand
TTATTTTATTTTGCTAATGTTGAATTGATGGCCATTTAGGTTTTCTACATTTTTACTACTATAAATGTGTTAATTAAAAATATTTTATGCTTTTATGATTTTCTCTGAAATTCTCTAATTTTGAAAAAGGAATGTGGACAATTTATTATTTGTAGTTAAAAGTACTGTATCTTTTTTTTCTGGTTCTTTATTTGAATACCCACTTGGAAATAATTTTCCTTCCTATAAAAATCTTATGTGTTTTCTTTAGCATGTACTGTTTATTTGTTTCATATTTAATATATGTGCATGAGAATGAGTACTATAGTGAATCTTTAATGTAAATGAACCATTTCACAAAACTTATGGAAAATTTTTCAAACTCTGGTTATAGGGAGAGAAAGTTTTTGAGTATCTGAAGTATTTAAATAATGCCATTTAAGCATTTAATCTTGTAATAGGGAAGAAGGAGAATGCAAGATGATTGTATCCCTCTTGTACTGCTTCTCAGTAAGATCTCTCTTCCTGCATGTCCTTTTGTAAATATCTATTACTCAAGGCCAAATGTGTTGAAAAAATATTTTGCAAGTTAATTCATTCTTTACAATACTGAGTAGGAAGTGGTTCATGGCTTTAATATAATACTTTGCAACAGATCTTTTGCAATGATGGAAATGTTCTATATCTGTGCTGTTCAATATGGTAGCCACTGGCAGCATGTAGCTTTTGAACATGTGAACTGTAGTTAGTGCAACTGAGAAACTGAATAATTAATTTTATATAATTTAAATTTAAATCAGTTGGCCGTATGTGGCTATCTTAAACAACACAACTTTAGTACTTTTACCATTATTTGAAGCATTGTAATAGTTTGTGAAACATTGTAGATACTTAAGTACCTGTTACTCAAGTTCATTTCATTGAAGGATACATATTAAATGAAAAAGAACTTATAATCTTGGAATATAATAATAATAAGAAGAAAGATTAAAACTACTTGTGCATTGAGAAATATTTCCACCATTTTTTTTCAGAGCAAAAGACTGAAAACTTCAATAAGGCAAAGGTGATAAAAATGTCTTCATGGACCCTTGAGTAAAATGGATTGTCAGTCAGATTATCTGGGTTGAAGATCTGGCTTTGATGCTAACCACCTACTGACCAGGGTAAGTCGTTTTTGGTGGTCTTGCTTACCAATTTTTCCTTTATATCTCGATTATAAGCACCCAGTGCCAGATACTTGTAGGTTCCAATAAGTATTTATAGAATGAATGGATATACTTTGTCTGCCTGAATCACCGAGTCCTTTCACTGTCCATTCTTATAACTTGATACTTTGCACCCTCTGACCTGAGTAAAGTTCTTACATGTGGATGGCTCTGGAACAGGAGAAGTCTTTTGCTCCAGAGTGGTATAGAATCATTGGGCACAGCCCTCTGCTCACAAGTTGCTAAAAGGGTCTAGTTCTAGAGATGTCCAAGGATGTGTGAAATTGGTATTAAATCCCAGTTTAAGAGCCAGATAAAATCACATGGGATGACATGAGATATCCCAACTCAAATACTGAGGCAGTAAAAAGAGCTGAAAAGGAATAAATTCCTTTGTTCTCCAACTTTTTCTCTATTTTGGTGCTCAGTGGATTGAATGATGCCCACCTACACTGAAGAAGTCAGCCAGCCCACCTTTAATAATTCCCTAATCCAGCTACTAATCTCACCTGGATACACCCTCACAGATACATCCAGAAATAATGTTTTATTTGGGCATCCCGTGACACAAAATAAATCATCATAATTTATATACCATTCTTAGCTTTATATATTCAATTGTATATAGAAATTGACCTTCAATCCAGGATATTTTATATCTTGCTGAAATCCATTCAAATATAAAGATCATTGACCAATTACAGAATAGTTATCACATTATTAACTTAGAATAGCCTACTGAAAATTTTATTTGGGTCAAAAACAGGAAAATTGAAATTTCTATAAAAATCATCCACTTGAATAAAATTTCTTATTTCAAGAAAATCTCAAATATTTAGTAAAGAAGAAGGGAAATAATGGTGCTGAGTTCATTATATACAGTATAGGCTTTTTAAATGGATTTGATTTTTACCAAAAAATCTTAGCTAATAAGAAAATGGATATTTAGGGAGATTCCATAATTTGTCATTGTCACACAATGTATGGCGGAGTTGGAACTCATACTTTGTTCTAATCCCAAACCTGTGTTCTTTATTTAACATAAATCTTTACCCAGTGAAACAACTCTTTCCATTTGGGAAATGTTACTGTCATTCATGTATAAACATACACTGAGCACAAATATTCTATTCTGCTTTTTTTTTTAAACTTGACTTATGGCATAAACATTTTTCCATGTACATGTTTAGATTTTAAAATGCTAAATTTGAATATCTTTCTAATGTGTTTTCTGGCTAGTATAATATAATTTCTTTAAGCATTTCCCTAATATTGGGCATGTAAATTGTTTTTAATTATTCTTTTTATCATAGATAAGGCACTAGTAAGATATATCCATTCCATTAGTTTTTGCTTCCATTGAGCTATTTCTTTAAGAGTTTTAGTTGTGAAATTCATGGGAGTAAATGTTATGAATATCTGTGTAGGTCTTACAACACACTACCTCTTTTCTTTCACAAACACATGCACTAATTTAAGATGAAATATTGCTACTTTTAAGAGATGTTGTCAACGCTCATGTTCTATAATGGAGAAGAACATCAAGCTTCAGGGATTTATTCCACTCAAAGTGTTGTTGTGAATTGCCCTTGAAAAAGAAAGTGACAGACCTCCTCCCCTACCCTGAATTATATTACATCCCAGAGGACTGAACTGGTCATTAATTTTTAATATCATCTCTTCTCAGTGAAGAGTGTAATGAATTTTCCTTAGATAATCTTGTAGGATTGAAGTCCTAGAAATTCTGGGAAGATTTCAGGGCATCTATAGGGAGCCTGGACAATTTTAACCAGAAGCCATGTTCCTGGAGGAGAGTATATACCATAAATAAGGGTAGTTATTAGATTACCTACAACATCAATTAATACTGTACTAACAGCTACTAATGTCTATACAGGGCTCTCTAATATCCACAGTATTTTCTCATATTTGTGATCACAGGAGAGTAGGCTGCACTGGGCAGGGCTTTGGGAGATACAGAGAACTGTGTGCCAGGAATGAAGTAATGTCTTTGTTTTTATTGAACAGTCTGATTGAATTAAAAAGATATCAGCACATTAAAAGTTAATTATATCTCAAAGAAGGTAATATCAAATATCTAACAAGAAACTATATCATAATATTAAAAAAAGCAAGTTTAATTATTCTGGACTTTGTGGTCAAGGTAGTTAATAGCGATAAAGGTAGTTAATATTGCTAAGGTATGGAAACTCCTTTTCAGAAAAGTCATATATGATGACAATCTCAGGAAGCTAAGCCTTAGGTATACTCTGGCCCTCTCCTGCCTGCCTATCATTACCTCAGTATACCTGATCCAGGCCTTTAGGAACATCCTGAGGGGCTCCCTTTGGGAAGGTCAGCCGAGTTCTAGAATTAGACTCCTATGGTTTTCAAGCATTTGAAATTGGCCTGAATTGCACCATCAGCTTTCTTGGATCTCTAGCTTGCAGATGGCAGATCATAGAACTTCTCAGCCTCCACTATTGGATAAGGCAATTTCTCATTATCTATCTATCTATCTATCTATCTATCTATCTATCTATCTAATCATCTATCTCCTATAGCTTCTGTGTCTGTAAACTCTGACTAATATAAGTTTTGGTACCAAGAATCTAGAATTATTCTTTAATCTAATTAGACTTTAAAATTATAATGATTCTATTTTCAATAGTAAAGTGAGTACTGATAGCTCACAGTGTGAACTATTTATAGAGATATGCAAAATAGCTGCATTGGCTACTTCTAATCAATTACTCATAAGAAGCAAGGAGATAGTTCATATTTTATATGATATTTTCAAACATTTTTTGAAAATTAACAAAAATAATTACATTGAATGATTGCCCCTAATATTGCTGACAAAGTGGCAAAATAAAAAGATAAGCTCAGGGATCCAAACTCCCAGCTCACGTGCTACATAAATGACGTAAGAGCTTTATATGTATCCCAAAGGAACCTTATTTCCTTTAGCCTGAAATTTTGCAAATCAAATACAGAACCTCATCCTAGGACTTGCTGAATTACAATGCAAGTTGAACTCCCACAGTATCTATTGATAAAGTGAGGGCATTTCTTGGGAAAGAATGGGATTATACTTTGGGATGGGGAGGTGTATGAAGACTCTAATGAGCCACTCAATTTTGGTGAGTATTCTGCACCAGTTGAAGACATCTTCCCACCCCCAGCAGATTTGGCCTTCCCACCCCCAGTGACAGTAGCATTCCCACCTTTAGTGGCATTGATCTCTCAATGCACAGTGATATTGGCCTTTCCACCTCCATCTGAAGGGATTAACTCTACTTTGCCTAAGAAAACTGTAATGGCTTCTCCTGAGGTAGTTGCCATTTAAGACTATGTTGGTTCTCCTCAGGACCAATCACAACCCCCATCCATCTTTGCTTCTAGACCTAGAACTAGATTCAAGTCCCAAAGGTGAGATGCAATGAAAAGGTACCTTATACTCCAAAAGATATCTAATTTATGCACACAGAAATCTAAGGGTGTGGGACAATGGCAGAAGGAACACAAAGTGAGATCAGGCTGAGTTTATTGATATGGCTCACTAAGAAAAATTCTGCATTTGATATTTTATGTGGCTTGGGGCATTAGAAAGGACTCTAACAGTTTCTTTGGCTGGTTGATTAAAAAATAGATCAAAAGACGACCCACTGTGAGTGAATTGGAAATGCTGCACATGCTGTGGTTTAAGGTAGAGAAAGGGATTCAAAGGCTTAGGGATGCTAAAGTGGATTTATCATTTAAGACCTACTTATCACACTGAAAGAGTCCAGAAGAAATACCCTTCACCAGTAAGAAATAAATGTGTGAGAGGAGCCCCAGCATCCTTAAAAAGCTTTGCGATCACTCTTCTTATATACCAGATTTCACAGTGGGAACTGAAGTCACTGAATTGAGAAACCTAAATGCAATAGGAGTAATTGGATCGCAGGGTGGCAGGAATCAAATAATTGCACCAATTGGCAAAGTCAAGGTGGGGCATGGAGAGTCAAAGCAACAATCACCATGTGGTACTTCCAATTGTAGTTGCTATACCAGACGTGGTTACATTGATTAAACAAATTAACAATTCCCTGGTACCTGGTGTGCAGCTCTTTACCTGGCCAATGCCTTTTCTCCACCCTATACATAAGGTCTACCAAACACAGCTTGCTTCCAGCTAGCATTTCCCTTACACTCTGGCCCATTACATAATGACATTATGTTGATTGGACCTAGAGAGCAACAAGTAACAACTATTCAAGACTTATTGGTAAGACATTTGTATGCCAGAGTGTGAGAAATAAATATGACTAAAATTCATGGACCTTTTACCTCAGTGAAATTTCCAGGGATCCATTGGTGTGAGGCAAGTAGAAATAGCCCTTCTAGATGAAGGATAAGTTGTTGCATCTGACTCCTCCTACAACCCTAAACGAGGCACAGTGTCTATTTGGCCTCTGAATTTGGGAGGTAACATATTTCTCATATGGATGTGGCACTCCAGCTCAAGTACCAAATGAGCTGAAAAACCACTAGTTTTGAGTGGGGTCCAGTGCAAGAGAAGGCTCTGCAACAGGTCCAGGCTGGTGTGCAAACTTCCTACCATTTGAGTCATGAGATCCAGACTGCTACCTGAATACTTGGGGATTCTCCTGTTTCTGAATCAACAGGCAGAGTGGCATGCATTGGTGTAATGTAGAGGAAGGGATCTAAAGAAGGGATTCAGCCCTAACTGGTTTGGCTTAGTGGGTAGAGCATTGGCCTATGGACCAAGGGGTCCCAGGTTCGATTCCAATCAAGGGTACATGCCCAGGGTTGCGGGATTGATCCCCAGTAGGAGACATGCAGGAGGCAGCCAATCAATGATTATCTCTCATCATTGATGGTTCTATCTCTTCCTCTCTCTTCTTCTCTGAAATAAATAAAAATATATCTTTTTTTTTAAAAAAGGAGGGATTCAGAGGCAAAGAAGGGAGTTACTGTATTGTCTGGGGTGATTGATCCTGTCTACCAAAGGGAATTGGACTGCTGCTCCACAGTGGCAGTAGGGAAGAGTGTGTCTGAAATACAGGAGATGCCTAGGGCATCTCTTAGTATTACCACATCCTATGACAAGGTCAAAGGAAAACTACAATGACCCAGTCCAGGTAGGACTTCTGATAGCCCAGACCCTTCAAGAATGAAGGTTTGAGTCACCCCACCAGATATAGAACCATGGCCAACAAAGGTGCTTGGTGAAAGCAAAAGGAATACATAGTGGATAATGGAAGAAGGGAGTTATAAATATGATCTCTGACCACGTGATTAGTTAAAGAAACACAAACTAATTTTCAGAAATATGTTCTCTTTATTTTGTCATCAATATATTTGTGTTTGTGTATACATACACACATTCTTTTCTCTCTTATTATCATGTAACATAATATCCATTGACTTTATAGCATAGCATTTAAGTATTACTAATTTAAACTACAAGATAACAAGGAAAACAGTAAACATCTCTCAAGAACTTTACCTCCTCGTTTGAGAAAGGGGTTGATGAAGTCTCAGTTGTGGACAGGACAGTTGTGTCATGGTCAACAGAATTATAACCTTGTTATTGTCTTTATTTGGAGATCAAGTACGGTTTAAGGAGATGTGTGTGGGTACCAAGTTGACAAGGGTTGAACTTGTGATGGTTAATTTTATGTGACAAGTTGACTGGCCATGGATGCCCAGATTAAACATTATTTTTGTGTGTGGCAGTGAGAGTGTGAGTGGGTATCATCCAATCTATCAGTTCTGTTTTACTTGAGAACCCTGACTAATATATATCTGATCTTGACTATAAACTAGTGCAATATGCATTCATTTCTCCCATATCGTTGATGTTAAATTCTGGAACATTTCTTATGAATTTTCTATTAACCTTCTGAAAGTTCTTCCCCATGGATTTAAGGATGGACTGTCTCCCAAATATAAGACAATTTCAGCAAACCTAGAAGCTCACTACATGTTATTTGAGTGTTTAAAAGAAATTGTTCTTTTATTTTTATATATATTTTGTTATTGATTTCAAAGAGAAAGGGAGAAGGAGAGAGAAATAGAAACATAAATGATTAGAGAGAATCATTGATTGGCTGCCTCCTGCACACCCCCTTACTGGGGATCGAGCCTGCAACCCAGGCATGTGATCTTGACCAGAACTGAACCTGGGATCCTTCAGTCCAGAGGCTGATGCTCTATCCACTGAGCCATACTAGCTAGGGCTGGGAAGTGCTTTTGAAGAGAAAAGAGTTGAACATACATAACATTCAGCCAGCCCACAAAAGGAACATGCATTTCACACAATTCTGTCCACCAGGAAAGAGATGAAAAGGAGGATAAATTCAAAGAGGAGCTGCAGATGGTAGAGACTAGCTCGCTAGAGAAGGAGGAAGTGTGTGTCACAGTATTTCACAGGTGTCAGTAAGATACACGGACAGAGGAGGACTTCCCAGGGC
>NW_006295391.1:2452071-2456120 GCF_000327345.1 Myotis davidii | reverse complement strand
AAACCACTCAAAGAACATCGAGGCCCTCCAGCACATAGAAATTTGAATGGTACTAGACTCCTGTCCCTTCCTTGCGAGCTGGGTGTTCATTTCCTGTTGACTTTTTTCATTCCAACTAAAACTAAAATTGAATAGAGTCACCCACAATTTCCCATTCTCCTTTTGGAAACTTCCTTTGCCATTATTTTCATTTGCAGCTGATTAGGCAGCAACAGAACCTAAAATAATATTCTTGAATGGGTTATGACCCAAATGTTCAGAATTTATGCCCAAATTACCAGTTGTATTACTATTGGCAAAGCAATGTATTTCACCCCTTTCCCCCTCCCTCCTCCACCCCCAAGCCCTTACTTTTCCTTTTCTGTGATTATCTTACATTTTAGGGATTCCTTCTGAGGTATTTAATCTTCTCAGGCTGATTCTTTAACCAGTTCTTCACTTCAACCAGAAAGCCCGTTCTTAGAAAATCCCTTTTCAAACCCTCTGTCCCTCTACTTGTTCTCACTGACACTTGAACATTTAGTATGGAGCTGATCACATTACATATTGTAAATTTTCATGCATGAATTTGATTCTCCCGTTAGACTGTGAGCTCCTTGAAAGGAAGAACTGCATTTCATTCTTCTTTGTAGCTTTATTATGTATGTGCATGCATGCAGCAGGTACTCAACATGTGTTAAACTAAGTTGTAAATGACTAATATACAGTAAAATCATATCTTTCATTAGTGATACATTTTAAT
Source organism: Myotis davidii (assembly GCF_000327345.1). Classification (NCBI taxonomy): domain Eukaryota; kingdom Metazoa; phylum Chordata; class Mammalia; order Chiroptera; family Vespertilionidae; genus Myotis; species Myotis davidii. The sequence continues at coordinate 2,455,378 of NW_006295391.1, read as the reverse complement.
AAGTGGGTATAGGTTTCATCTTGGGTACCCCTTAGTATGTAAGAAGCAAAGGCCTTGTTTTCTTATTTTGGTTTTAATCAGAGAAGCCATTTTTGGCCCATCTGAAATCACATCACAAAAGCATCTTCCTTTCCTGATTACATTTAAAGCCATCTATAGAGTCCTGATTTTTAATTTCTACTCTCACTTTCCAACAGTTTCAGTTTTGAAATGTAGAGACCTTTTGGGAGTGGGGTGGGCAGGTCTTCTTTTGTTTCTTTTATTTGTATTTGTTTCTCTTTTTTACAAAGAGCTTTCTCCAGAGTTATTTAGATTCCAAACTGTCACCCTTTTAAGGTGGAAGGAAAGGTACTATTAATATGATTTCATTTTTTAAAAACGTGAAGTTCAGAAATGCTGAGTTGCTTGAATTCATTAAGACTAAAAAGCCATACTTTTTATTCCTACTCGTCATCCTCCAAATTCAGTACTCTTTCATACTATCACAACTTAACACAGCATGACAACATCATCTTAGGATATTTTCTCAGTAAGCTGAGAGGTCAAGTACACAGTATTAGACACTATGGAATGACCTAGTTCAATAACTGTTTATTATGTAGACCTTACTGCACTTAAAATCAAAGAGATATACATGTCTATCAACAGAATAAGGTCCATTTATCTAAGTTTAAAAAGCCCAGCCAATGTGGCTCAGTGGTTGAGCACCAACCCATGAACTAAGAGATTCCTGGTCAGGGCACATGCCTGAGTTGCAAGCTTGATCACTAGTGGGGGGCATGCAGGAGGCAGCTGGTTAATCACTGATCAATGTTTCTATGATTGATGTCTCTCTCTCTCATCAATGGTTCTATCTCTTTATCTCTCTCCCTCTCTCTCTCAAATCAATAAAGACATTTTTAAAAAAAGTTTATTAGTTTAATTTGTCAGTGCAACTGATCTCTTTAGATATTCTAAGTATATCAACATAGTGATTAAAATAATCTATAGAAGCAAAGATTAAATAGATATCCATGTAAATTTTGCCATAACCCACATTTTGGTATGCTTAGATATATTTATACTAGAGACATAGTGCACAGATTCATGCACATTGAAAGAAAATTAATTAGAAGGGGGCAGGCGGGGCTGGACTGGGCAAGCCAGGCTGGACACACCCTGGAGCCAACCTCCCTCAGTCCCTCCCCAGCCGGCCCCACCTGGGGTGGCACTGGGGGCTCGAAGGACATCTGCAGAATGAGTGTAGTCCCTCCAGCAGGTGGGGTCCCTCGGCCTGGCCTGCGGGGATTGGGCCAACGCTGGCAGTCCAACACCCCCCAAGAGGTCCGGGAGTGTGAGAGGGCACTGCAAAGTTGCTGTTGCTCAGCAGTTCCGGCATTGAACATCTGCCCCCTGGTGGTCAGTGCACATCATACCTACCAGCTGGTCAGCTTTTTGCTTAGCCTTTTATAAAAAATAGATGGCAACAGTTAAATTGGGCAATATGTGGCATGTGCCTTCAGAGACATATGTCATCAATGACTAGCTTGAATTTTCAAGACCCCTCACCAGGAGGCTGTTAATAGCTCCTATATTTTCATTATTCTTGTAATTTAGGTAAGTATCAGCATATTCAATGATAAATTTTGCCCAATCTTAGGAAATGGAGATTGTTAAGAGATTAATACATATGGCACAAGCAAATATTCTTCACTTTTATATTAAAAACTACAGTATCTAAAAATGATAAATAAATCAAAAGATTTCAGCCATCATACAGATTAGTACCTAAACTCAATATGGGAATATCTACTTTCTATTTTACTGGCATCAAGCTCTTCAAAAAGGTGAACACAGCACTTGTTTCTCTGTCCCTGCCAGAAGCCTAAAGTTAGTATATAGATGTGGACACTGAACCTTGCTTACTCAATCAACCAAATCTATTTTGAGCCTTTCCAACCTGGCCAATCCACTGGTAACCAAGCTTCTTAGTTATTGACCACCCAAATCCTCACATCTGGGATCCTGGCGTCAGCCTGATTATTCCATGTTGCTTTCTAGTAACAACTGTATTCAGTGTAATTTAATCCCTACCCAGTCTGTTTCATCTTAGAGTGCAAAAATGGTTATTTCCAATTTTTCTTCCTTTTCTGGGCATTTGACTTTGGTCCCTTTTGGCCCACCAATCCTATGGCACCTTCTCTCTACATTATTTACAAGTCTTTAATTGGCATTCATGAAAGCCTGGTTTACACTGGCATGAAATAGAACAGAGTGCTTCCAAGCCTGAAGAATAATTAGTATTAGGGTGTAAATGGCCACCAACACTTCTTCTCTTGTCTTGCTTCTCTTTTCACATCCAGTTCTTTCTTCTCTCATGTTGCAGACTTGATATTTCCAAGTTGTCATGACAGAAAGTGGTTTCTGTGTTCCTTTCCCAGGAATGCATCACTTCTTTTCATCTGAGCAGCTAAAATAAGCAGGAATCTCTTGGACCGATTTCAGATTCTTGAAGAAGAGCTATTGGCTCAGCTTGGGTCAGATACCCACCCCGAACTTTACCTCCTCGTTTGAGAAAGGGGTTGATGAAGTCTCAGTTGTGGACAGGACAGTTGTGTCATGGTAGACAGAATTATAACCTTGTTATTGTCTTTATTTGGAGATCAAGTACGGTTTAAGGAGATGTGTGTGGGTACCAAGTTGACAAGGGTTGAACTTGTGATGGTTAATTTTATGTGACAAGTTGACTGGCCATGGATGCCCAGATTAAACATTATTTTTGGGTGTGTCAGTGAGAGTGTGAGTGGGTATCATCCAATCTATCAGTTCTGTTTTACTTGAGAACCCTGACTAATATATATCTGATCTTGACTATAAACTAGTGCAATATGCATTCATTTCTCCCATATCGTTGATGTTAAATTCTGGAACATTTCTTATGAATTTTCTATTAACCTTCTGAAAGTTCTTCCCCATGGATTTAAGGATGGACTGTCTCCCAAATATAAGACAATTTCAGCAAACCTAGAAGCTCACTACATGTTATTTGAGTGTTTAAAAGAAATTGTTCTTTTATTTTTATATATATTTTGTTATTGATTTCAAAGAGAAAGGGAGAAGGAGAGAGAAATAGAAACATAAATGATTAGAGAGAATCATTGATTGGCTGCCTCCTGCACACCCCCTTACTGGGGATCCAGCCTGCAACCCAGGCATGTGCTCTTGACCAGATCAAACCCGGGACCCTTCAGTTCACAGGCTGATTCTCTATCCACTGAGCCAAACCAGCTAGGGCAAGTCCTTCATGGTTTTTTTAAGTAATTCTGTG
>NW_006295391.1:2446275-2450582 GCF_000327345.1 Myotis davidii | reverse complement strand
GTTCATTACATAAATGGTTTTCTGTGTTCCTTTCCCAGGAATGCATCACTTCTTTTCATCTGAGCAGCTAAAATAAGCAGGAATCTCTTGGACCGATTTCAGATTCTTGAAGAAGAGCTATTGGCTCAGCTTGGGTCAGATACCCACCCCAAGGCCAATCCTATCTAATAAAGAGGGAATATGCAAGTTGACCACCACACTGTCACAAAGATGGCGGCACCCATAGCCACAAGATGGCAGCACTCAGTCCCCTCAGCCATGCTGGAGTCCTCCATTCCTTTTAGCCCCGCCAGCGGGTGGCAGGCACGCGGTGCAGCCGGGCCCGCCCTCAGGTAGGTCTGGTCACTCCTTGAGCCTGTGGCCAGAGTCCCACAGTCCTTTCAGCCCAGCTGGGGTGGGGGGAGCAGGTGAGGGGGTCAGCGGTGCAGGTACATGGTGCAGCTGGACCCGCCCTCAGCCCCCCAGCCACCCAGGGCCTTCCCAAGACACAGGAAAGCCTTGGATGTCAGCTGCCCAGCTGCCCAGGGTGGGCCTGAGGCTCAAGCAAGCCTCAGATGGTGGCTGCCCAGCCACCCAGGGCTGCCTGAGGCTCAGGTAACCAGGGCCGGCTGAGGCTTGTGCTGTGGGCAGTGGCAGCAGCAGAGGTGTGATGAGGGCATTACCTTACCCTGATTGCTGGGTCACATCCTGTCCCTGAGGGCTCCCCGGGGACTGTGAGAGGGGGCAGGCTGGGCTGAGGAACCCCCCTAGTCAACTATAACTAGGGGTGAGGTCACATTATTCTATCAGGGAAAGCCCTATATAATCATGTGAATATAGATGAATTTAGTGGATTAGGGATTTTAACCTAAGTAGAAAAGGCCCAAGTGAGAGGCAACAAACATTTATCTGAGATTTTATAAAAATAGTTATTTGGGAAGCATTGATTCAGGCAGAAGCCCAAAGGCAAGGTGTTTTTAAGAGAAGAGAAACAATTCAATCAATAGGAGGAAGGCATATCTATTGTTGCAAATAACAACATAATAATGTTAAATTTTTTTGTTTTTTGGTTAATCCTCACCTGGGGATAGTTTTCCATTGATTTTTAGAGAGAGAGTGGAAGGGAGGGGAAGATACAGAGAGAGAGAGAAACATAGATGTGAAAGAGACACATCAATTGGTTGCCTCCCACACATGCCCCAGCCAGATTGAGTCTGCAACCCAGGTACTGCTCTTGACTGGAATCAAACCCAGGACTCTTCAGTCTGCAGTCCACCGAGCCAAACTGGCCAGGCCAATGATGTTAATTCTTAACAATGTTTTAAAATTTTCAGTCCTATGGACATCTCTCTGGTAGTTAAAATATCTGCTTTCTTGTTATCTTTGCAAACAGTTCTTTGGAACACGGTGTTGCTTTGGGCTCAGTCCAAAGGTGGTTTTGCCCTGTTTTTAACATTCCAAAGATTTGAGGCATAAAGCATACAAGGCAGTTCCTTTGGCATGGCAGCTCTGGCTCCATCTTAAAGTGGCTCCATTGGTATTATTTTTTATAGGGGGTAATTAGTAGTTTCCAGAAAAAATGAGACAATTCCCAGGTGTGATTCTGTGCCCCATACAACACCTCTCTGACATTTCCTCTCAACTGTTAACATAATTTTTCCAAGAATCCTAGGTCTTTCTAGTTTGTGCTAAAAGGGAACATAATTTAAATATAGTTTGATGCTACTTTGCTTTAAATTTTAGCTAAGTAAGATTTTTAACATCTATCTTGTCTTTTGAAAGTGATTTTTTTTCTATCTTCTGCTTTCATAATTAGCTTAGTTAGCATTTCTCTAGCTCAGACAGAAAAGCAAAACTCAGTTTCCTGGCTGTCACTTTCTCTCCCTCTCCTTTACCATCTCCTCTTAATTGAGAAACAATTTTAATAAACCTGGTGCTTATTACTAGTGTCAACCTTGCCACTGTCTCCTCATGTAAGGGTCATAGACTATTGCAATTATACCATGTCTGTCCCTCTTCTCATTTTCCTCCTTCTAATGAATGTTTCATTATCTGAAAGAGAATGTAGGAGATGAAATCTACACTTTTACAGTTTGTCATTTTCTGAAGATTACACTTTCACTGGGCCTTGATCACACCAGGGGTCCTTTCATTTGACCTTGCATTCTCCAGTAGGCCTTGACCTTGCCCTTTCTGAAAACTATTGTCTGGTGATAAAATTTTAGTCATTCTCTACTTGTCCTCCATAGATTCTCAGGTGAAATAGAAGTAGAATCACAGCCACAAAAGATTAATTTAATGATCATTGAGGGACTCCAGTTAAAACATCTTAATTTGAATTATAATTAGAGGCGTGAAAACACTAAACAACATTTCAAAACTCTTAGAAAAACAGACAGTTGGACATCGTAATTAATAAGCATATTATTTGGAACCATACACTGGTTCCAAATTCTAGCCACCTATAAGAAATCTGTGACAATATTTAAAAACACAGATTCTTCAACTCTACCTGGGACCTACTGACTGAGAATCTCTGCGGGAGAGATTTTAATGCTCCCCAGATCTTGATGGTCAGCTAAAGTGAATTTCACTGCTTTCTATCACAGCTCAATTCATTTCTTTCTCTTTTTTTAAAAAAAAAATATTTTTATTGATTTCAGAGAGGAAGGGAACAAGAAAGATAAAACATCAATGATGAGAGAATCATTGTTCAGCTGCCTCCTACATGCCCCACACTGGGGACTGAGGAGCTGATTGGGAATCAAACTGTGACCTCCTGGTTCATAAGGATGACACTCAATCACTGAGCCACACCAGCTGAGCTCACATCATTTATTTAAGTGAAAGCCAGGAAGTCATTTCACTCACAGATGTGCCATTGGTAGAGCAGAAGTCAACTTCATGGCCCAGCCACGGTGGCTCAGACTCTGATAACCAGGTTTCTGGCTTGTTCTACATGTCAGAGTCTCTATCTTGGCCACCTGTCTGGTACTTCAGTCTTTCTAGATCACATATTCAAAGTGTGGTATGGGAAATCCTTCACCAGGGTCTTCTGAAGTGCCTGTCAAAAATACAGATTATGAGCCTGAATCTAGATCCATTGAGGCAGAATCTCTAGGGCTGGAGTCTAATAAGTGCATTTAAACATAAAACTCCAGCCCTGGAGATTCAGACTTAATGGATCTGGATGCAGTCTCATACTCTGACCACCACCCCCCAACCCTCCCCTCCGCCGTCTCCCACAGCCAACATTTCTTTATTTGGAAATCCAAAAATTTTGTACATCTCTCTGTAGCTTATATTTCTGATTATTTCCATTATCATTATTGTTCTGACTTCTAAGTGAAAGTGTAGTATAGCACAATAAAAGTATATTTGTTTTGTAGCAGAGATATTCATATCACCCTAAATTTGGCTGGTGGTGTATTGTGCATATAAAATTTTTGGTTGCAGGACATTCTGATACCCTAATAAAAAATATATTTTGTATTGCATTCTGGGAAAAATGAATCATGTCACTAACCATACCCATCAAGAAACATTATAAAATGCAACTCACTCTATGAAGTGCAATTAATAATGACTATTATTTTTTAAATATATTTTTATTAATTTCAGAGAGGAAGGGAGAGGAAGAGAGAGAGACAGAAACATCAATGATGAGAGGGAATCATTGATTGGCTGCCTCCTGCATACCCCCCACTGGGGACCAAACCCGCAACCTAGGCATGTGCCCTTGACCGGAATCAAACCCAGGACCCTCAGTCCGCAGGCCGATGCTCTATCCACTAAGCCAAACCAGCTAGGGCAATGATTATTATTATTTTAATTATTTATTATCTCCATTGAGAGCAATTAATATGACATATTACTAAAAATAATTTAAATGAGTATAATAAAATAGCAACATCTAAAATTTTCAAGGCACTTTTTCTTTAAAGTGCCCTAATAAGATGAAAAAGAATGAGCTAGGTTTTTAAAAACATTGCCTATGTGTTTTTCTGGTTACTTAGTTATAAGAAATATATATCTGCCTATGTGGTTGAAGGAAAGTTGAATACAAATAAAACATTTAGGATAAGGGCTTTATTTAATATCAGATCAAATTGTTATAAAATACTCACTGAGAACAAATAAAGTTATTTTAGCTTTAGCAATCAGATCTAGCTTTAGCAATCCCCTGTTTACATTGGTATTTAAGTTCCATAGCAAAGCTAAAATATCTTCAAAGAATTCTTTGCACCAAGCCTGACATGAGTTAGAACTGGTAAATCACAATGACTATTCAACTATAAGGCACAAATTAAAAATGATGCATTAGGAGG
>NW_006295391.1:2430087-2446242 GCF_000327345.1 Myotis davidii | reverse complement strand
AGTTTTATACTTTGCCTATGTGTAAAGGATGTTTTGTTTTTATGAATGCTAATTAGCAAAAATTATAGCATAACTCATCTGCATTGTCAGTGAACTGCCTAAAGAAACTCCCATAAATTTTCTCACCTAAATAAGTGTGCTAGTGCAGCATGCACCAATACCACGAGTGAATAAGGCCAATTTTTTTTTTCAAAAAATGGTATTGTTAAATTATAAAAGGAGATGGTAAGATTCTTCCAAATCATTTGATGAACTTGGTAATAGCAATAATATTTCAGCTATGCCAGAACATAATTCCTTTGTGTCTGGATTGGGTTCTATCTAAATATATAACAGTATTATGTAAGTAAAATATATTGGACTATATTTATAGTCATATGTGGTTGCAATTGTTATATGAAGATATAATAGTAGATTTGCAAGGGTGGTTTTTTTTTAGGTATATAAATGGAACTCCAATGGAATTAGGAAAATAACATCTAATTCTTGTAATCCTTCATATGACTACTTTTTTGTCCTTGAGATAATGTTTGTTTATTTGTTTGTTTTGTTTTATACCTAGGATCTTTTGCAATAGGATTTTCTTAAACCATATACGTCAGAGACCTCCTCTTGCAGGTGCCATATTATTCAACTCTTTTTTAAAAAAATATATTTTATTGATTTTTTACTGAGAGGATGGGAAAGGGATTTTTTACAGAGAGGAAGGGAGAGGGATAAGAGTTAGGACTATCAATGACAGAGAAACATCAATCAGCTGCCTCCTGCACACCCCCTACTGGGTATGTGCCAGAAACCAAGGTACATGCCCTTGACCAGAATCGAACCTGGGACCCTTCAGTCCACAGACCAATGTTCTATCCACTGAGCCAAACTGATTAGGGCTATTCAACTCTTTGATAAAAGAGGGAGGATCTGAAAGAGGAAAGTTCCAGAAAACCCTATGTGTATTCAAAGGTCAGCAGGTATACTATGCAAATGAATTAAGGCTGAAAGAACTTGGGATTCAAGGAAACTTGCCCCTGAGATGCTAAACCAGCAGTGCCCGGTGGTGCCTTGGTGAAGACTTTCCCACTTGATTTTCTATTAATTCCTCCATATTATTGGCATCTACCATGTGCATGGTACTGTGCTGGGTACAAGTGTGGCCAAGAGAAGTAATCAGTTTTCCCTTCAAAGGGAGCATAGACTAGATGGAATGATATATATACTGATACTTCCGTGCCAGATGGAGTGTGCAGTACAGCATGGTGATTAAGTACAGACTTCAGAGCCAGACTGCCTGTGTTTGATTCTCACTCTGTCATTAATTAACTGTGTGACCTTACAGGGAAGTTACTTAATCTCTTTTTCCTCATTTTCATCATTGGCAAAATGGAGGCATAATAGTTTATTGTGATAATTAAATAAATTAATATATGGGGCATATATATTAATAGGGTTGAAGCATATTACTTAGGTTGAGATACAAAATCGATGTTTTGTGGTAAAAAAAATCTGTTGTGTAAGCAGTACACAAAAAGTTCTAATCATGAAACATTAATAAATTAGACTTTATCAAATATAAATACTTCTACGCATCAAAAAATGTCATTGTGAATGTGAAAGGCAAGCTACAGATTGAGCCAAAATGTCAACAGCAATAGGGCACCACTGATACCATGGAACAGAGTCAAAGTCTCATATGGCCAACCAACTAGGGGCAGCAGAGACAATATCCCCTGTAGTGAGGCCTTCCTGCCGCCAAGGCAAATAGGTCAATTTTGGAAGGTACCCCAATCAGGCATGCAGTGGATCAGAAACACAGACTCCTTCCACGTGTACTGTCTGTGGTGAGGGCTCTTTCCATGCTCAGTCTGATGATGGTCAGGTTGTAGCAGTTGGGGTGATACAGGCAGCAGCTTGATATTAGTCAGTTTCATCAGAGAACAGGTGTTCACTTTGGGCATCTACCTGAATGGCCCACATACTTGATCAGCAGCTGTGATTCATTTCCACCATTCTCAGCCCCAAAAGGGTATCTTTAACCAGCCAGTCTTCATTTTCTAAGTGGCAGATGAAATAGCTAGATTACTGGCAACAAAACAAGAGTCAATAAAAATATAACCAGGTCTCTCAAGGAGACAATTGTCTAGAATTCTGAGAATGACCTTGAGTTCTGCCCACAGTCCCTTCCGCCCACTTCTATTTTTAGTTCTGCATAGCTGGTACTGAGGCTGGAGAGTCGCAATAGGCCAGTGGGTGCCATCAAGTTTTAGCTTAGCTGAACCATCAGTGAACTAGGCTCAAGTTTTTAGAAAAAAATTCTTCCCCCAAAGAGATGGCTGCCACTGTTTCATGTAAAGCCACACTATCACTGGTGCCATTGCCATTTGACCAGGAAGTTTGTTGGGTCCTTCCCACCTTGCTATTGATTCTGAGTTCACTACACCACCCCTTCACCCCTTCTTTCTTCCCCCACCCACCACTTTCCCACATAGCTTCTTGCATTGAGCCCTTCTTTAAACAGTGTTGATTTGCTGGTTAGCTGACATGAAAGACCAAATAGAATGCCCTGATGAGGCATGTACTATGTCCAATAACCTAAGAGTGCAGGAGGGGTGGTGGAGATTTGAAGAAAGAACATTTTTTCCTTGAATCCCACAAGAATTGAGTATGACTCCAAATTTTTTTTTTGTTAATATCAGCCCTCCCACCTTTCTTTGCCCCTCCCACCCTCCATCTGCTGGTGGAGATCAGGGCTTCTGTGACTGAAGCTTTGATTCTCTACCTAAAGGGACATTCCCTGAATAAAAGCTTTGGGTAGGTTCCCTTGTGCTACATCCTGACCCACCCCCTGGGGGCAAAAGGTGGAGAGTTTAGATACCTCTGGCGGAGTACCTTGCCATGAATAGTGGGTTAGAAAGCAATCTATGCCACACTACTACTTCTTTACTTATCACTCTTCCTAAAGTGGAGGATCCCTCTGGCACTTATGGGGTAGCAAAGCACATAATATTAATTTCTCTACCTTCTGGTGTAGAAGCAAAAAGCAACAGTATATTAAAATGTTTACAGGGTCCCACTCACAAGCCTACTTTAGCTTCCCTTCTACTATGAATGCTGCCCAAACCCATTACCTGAATCTGTGTGTCTTACTTCTGGGGGGGTAGTAGAATAGTAACTTGGTTGCCTGCCTTCATTATAGTTAAAATAGCTTGAGTCCCTCCCCTCTTCAGTCTTTGGATCATTTATTATTATTATTATCTAGTAGATCTTCATCAACATTGCAAATACAGTCTATGACAGAAAGTGCCTAAATAATTGTCAATGCCTCATTTATGGTTTCCCATGTGTTATTCCCCCAAATTCTATATTAGAGTTCTAACCCCTAATACCTCAGAATATGATAGGGCCTTTAGAAGAATAATCAAATTAAAGTGAGGTTACTTAGATAGGCTTTCATCCAATATGGCTTGTTTCTTTTAAAAAAAAAGGACATTTGGACACAGAGACACACATAGAAGATAATATGAAGAGACACAGGGAGGAGACAGCCATCTACAAGCCAAGGGGGAGGACTGGAACAGATCTTTCCTGAAGCCATCTCTTGTTGTTCTTTCATAGTTTAATCTTCTAGTGTTTATTTGGATTTGTTTTGGTTGATACCTACAAGCACACATTTTGCCATGAGCAGACTTTGATGGCATGTTGGATGTGTAAGCACAGTCTCCTTGTATGTAATTTTGCCCTTGACCATTATTTGTAACTCCCGATGCATCATGGCCTCACTTACTTGTTCTCTTGATTATACAGTTATGGTGATTATATCCCTTTGTAATTAAAACCTTTGGTTTGATATATTAATCTCATTATCAGTGATTTCTTCTAGAGTAATAAATAATCACTTTGATACTATTAGTCATTTTTATATACTATTGTTCTTATGTTTTTCTTAACATCAGATGCTGTGACATGATTTGTGGATAATTTCTATCATATTTCTTCTCCTGTTCTATAATGACTAATGACAAGCAATATTTGTGTGTGTGTGTGTGTGTGTGTCAATCATTTTTTCTAGAAATATGTGTTAGAGTGAGGATCAGAATTTACCTGTCAGGTACATGACTTTGGATAGATGATCAAGATACTAAAAGGTCACCATTATGGGTTATTTCTTGACATCATTGAGCACATCTCTCCTCTTAGCTCCTAAATGCAATACTATAGTTTTATACTAAAACTAGAGGCCTGATGCATGAAATTAATGCAAGAGTAGGCCTTCCTTCTCCTGACTGCCAACACCGGCTTCCCTCTGGTCCCTGGCATCCAGGACCCAGGCTTCCCTTGCAAAGAGAGGCTCCACTCACCTGCCCCCGTCCAATGGTCAGTGGCCTGGGTCTCCCTCTTTGGAGGGATCATGGAGCCCCCCCATTGATTGCCCCGTTGGCTGGTAGCCTGGGCCTCCCTCTGCAGGGCGATCATGGCACGATGGCTGGGGTCCCAACCAATTGCATTGCACCTGCCTTGGCTGGCTTGGCACCAGTGTGTGTCAGAGTGTGGTCCCAGATGGTTTATTGCACCTGCCTTGGCTGGCCTGGCACCATTGTGTGTCAGAGTGTGGTCCCAGATGGTCGTCTGGGTAGTCGTTCTGCTGTTTGACTGTTCGGTTGATTTGCATATTACTCTTTTATTATATAGGATTTTAATGTTGGAATAATTGCAAATTCACATAAAATTTTGTACCCTTTGGCCAGTTCCCCCCAGTGATAACATTTCTCAATATCACAATATCACAACCAGGATCTTGATACTGATACATTCAATGTACAAATCAATTTCATTACCAGGAGGATCTCTCATGTTGCCTTTTATGTCCATATTCAACTCCTTCCTGCCTCCCTTCCAGGCCCTGAGCAATAATCTGTTGTTCTTTTTATAATTTCTTTATTTCAAGAATGTTATCTAAGTGAAATCATAAAATATGTAACCCTTGCGATTGGCTTTTTCACTAAACATAATTCTCTGGAAATTTATTCAAGTTGTTGCATGTTTCAATAACTTGTTCCTTTTTATCAATGGCTAACAGTCCATGGTACAGTAATAGTCCAGTTTGTTCAACCAGTTACTTGTTAAAGAATACCTGGGTTCTTTCTAGTTTGGGATTATTATGAATAAAGCTGCTATGAACATTCATGTACAGATTTGCATTAAATGGAGCCCAGGATTTTGTTTTATTCAGGTACAATGAAGTCACAGGTCAGGAGACATTGACTTTGAAAAGAAAGATTATTGCTCACAGCTCCCAATGTGAGGAGGGCACACCGTGAATGCATGCTGGGTCACACAAGAGAACACTAAGGTCAGTTGCAGGCAGAGATAGAGAGCAGGGCAACTGCAGGAAAGCCTTTATCAGTTTTCAAGAGAAGGGATGGGCAAGAGTGTAAGCAGGCCAACCAGGTTAGGATTGCCTACTTCAAAAAACTTCAGTGGGCTCAGGGGGCAGAGGTCACCTGATGTCTGGTCCTGGGCTAATTAGGGTGGAAAATAGTGTCTCAGAAGTCTAAGAGCAGCCCTAAGGCAGGCTGGCAGGAGGGGAATTTGGTTTTCAGATTGGGTCATTGACATTTGAAAGGCAAGCTCCTGGAAGAGTGCTTTGTTATCTCTAGGAATCTGGAACTATTAACCAAACATGGGAGGGCAATTTATCCCTAGTCCGCAAGCCCCAGATGTGAGAACAGCAGATATAGAAACTAGAAAACAGGGTTAACATACAATTCCTGTGCAAACTTAATTTTCCATTTCTCTGGGTTAAATGCCTAGGGCTGCAATTGCTGGATCATAGTATACTTGCATGTTTTGGTTTATATGAAACTGCCAAACTATTTTCCAGAGAGGCCAAATCATTTTACATTCCCAACAGAAATGTAGAGGTATTACAATCTCCCCAGACTGGTAGATTTTAAGAAGTGTGGTGTTATTTGTGTCATTAACATTTCAGGCTTTTATGTGTCACAATAATGTGTTTTTACTGAGTGAGTGCAATCTGCTGCACATTGAGCTGGGAATTTAGAAAAGATCAAAGGTGACTGAAAGATGACTGCTCCAGGAGCCCTCATCCCTTAGTGGAAGCAAACCTGTAAGTGATGAACAAAGAAGGCTAAAAATAGGTGGTGCATAACCAATGCACAGTGTAGGTGAAGTGAAAGGGGACATTGACACTGGGGGTGTCAATGGGAGGCCTAACATAAGTAGTCATTTCTGAGCAGTTCTTGAAGAGTGAATATAATTGAAATGCTAAAAGGGGAAAAAAACAAAACAAACAAGTAGGAAAGGCATCCAGCATTATAAATATTCTGTGTTCTGGTAGCACCAGGTGCTCTGATGGGATTAGAGCACTAGTGTGTGGAGAGATGAATCCAGCAGTTAAAGTGAGAAACAGACTTGCATAAAGATCATGAGCAGACATAGATGACCTATGAACAAGCTGGATCTTGGATAGCTAATGGGAAGCCATGGAAGTTGGAGAGGATGGATACCACTTGACCTGCATTTTAAAATATTGACAAAGTTATATTGAAAAGTTATGAGGTCAAAGTGAAGAGATTTGAGGAGCAGCTATGTATTATGACAGGTGAGATGAAAGATGCTGAGAGCATGAGCTCATTGTGTCATTGTGTCATTTTCATTTTTTAAAAGTCAACAAATAATGCATGTTTCTTACAAGCAAGTCAGACAATAATGGAAAGAAAGGGAAGAAAAGATCACCCATAATCTCTTTACACAAAAATAACCCAAGGGACATTTGGTCATATTTTTTAAAGATTTGTTTGTAATCTATATTTGTATATATGCATGTATATGTAATTTTGAGCAGATATAACTCAGGCTATGCATAATGTTTACATTTTGTCTACTATATATTATGCCATATTTTTAAACTTTACAAATGTACCTATTCAGGATTGCTTGAAACGATTCCCATTGTATGAAAATACCACAACTTAATTAACCCATCCCCACTGATGGATATTTAGATAGTTTGGTTTAATGTTGTTTGCTTTTTGCTTTTTTCTAGCAGTGTTCTTTTTATTGGAACACTTTGAAGATTTGAAATCAAATATAAGATTCAGGATCTGTGGTTTTCCTCTTTTGTCCATAACCATGGAAGGAGTGGGACCTCCAGCTAAGGCATCCTGACCTTTTTCTACTGGCATCACTTTTATTGGCCTTACTCGATCCCTCAATTCCTGAAAATATCATGGGTTAGGTTGAATTAGAAACCAATAAGCTTGTGATTTTATAGCTGGTACAAGGTCTATTCAAGGTCATTTGCCCTCTGGTGAGTTCCCAAAACTGGGCTGTGCATTCAATTATCCAGGTGTCTTTTTAAAAATGACGATGCAAAAGATCAACCATAAAAGATTATGATTCAGTATGTCTGGGGTGGAGTCAGGAAACGATATATTCCTTACTCTTGCCCAGAACATTTTGATATACAGTGAAAATGAAAACCATGATTCTGGACCTCGCTTTCCAACCTTTTACTGGCACAACTGCCTCCACTGGCTACGAGTTTGCTAACATGGTGTCAGAATACATGCTAAGTGATGGCTTGATGTGCTCCTTCATGGGAGGTTTGGTGTCTTCATCTGAAAGGGAACCAGACTCTTGATGACCAATGACAGGTTGAAGGCTGGGAAAGTTTAGAAAAGGGGAGTTTTTATAAAAACCTTGGACTGGGCTTCAGTGGATATCTTGCTAGGTGTTGATCTTCTGTTTTCCAAAATTACTTACTGATTTCTCTAACTGGGTGATGAAACCTTTGACATCCCTACCAGGAAGCAGATAGAAATGGACATCTGAGTATGCATGAGTATCTCTTTTCTGAGTCCAGGTTTGACATGGGTGGGGTTTTGATACTGTGATCCTGAACCAAGACATAATGGAAACATCTCCAAGCAAAGGCAAAAGGTCACACACAGAAAGGCTCAGGTTGTTGAGGACAGGTTTTGCCTACTGGGATCTTTTTTTTTTGGGGGGGGGACGGTTGGGGGACGGGTGCCAAGGCTCTCAGATACTGTACAAAAAACATTGTCCCACTGATCACATGAGAAAGTCTGCAGAAGTGTGGTCTCTGTACCATGCAGAGAGGCTGCTCTACCACTGAACACTGGACAGAGTCCCAGAGTGTGTGTCCTTCCCCTGGCTGGCTTTGTTAGTCATCCCTGTCAGCTCAGAGTAGAGATGAGTGCTCCTCACTCATGACTCTTGCCCATGCTCCCATTAGGGTGAAGGTATTCTATAGACATTTCTGTAATCACTCTTTGCCCTATACCCCCATTTTTACTGTCCTCCTTGGGTCTCTATAAGATGACCTATGTTTGTTTTCTAATTCTAGCTTTACTTGTCTAGGAAAATATCTTCTCCTCTATGGCTTAGAATCAGCTCCAGTCTTTTGTAAGTTCCATAACAGGGATTGGCATTTTCCTCTATGTGCAAAGGAGAGAACAAAGCTTGCAGCTCCAGCTACATTCTTCTTCATATGCCTCAAGCAAATTGCTGGGCACAGGTTAATTTACCCAGTCTTCGAAGAAAAATGCTAGCGTTTTCCCAACACATATTTACACCTGGAAAGCATCATATTAAAATAAAATGGTTAGTCACACTTTAAAGAATGGAGAAGGATCTACAGCATCAATATTCATCTTGCAAAACCTGTGTGTCAATAATGTGGCATAAGAAATGAAGTTATTGCAAAAAAGGATGTTGTTACAAGAGGGGATCGATATGTCCTGTTTGGGAAATCAACACTGTGACTTCACCTCGTCATTTATAATGTATTAGCTAAAAGGTCTAGTGTCTCAGCCAGGAGCCACGCCTTAAATTCTCTGCATGAACATTAGCAACATTCATTTATTACCTACTGTATTCTGCTTGAGTCACTCTCATTGAACTATATAATATCCCTGGGAGGGAAGTCCTACCACCCTCCCTTTACAGATGGCCTCTTCTCAAAAAGAACCTCTAGTCAAGGTCAACACTAATCAGATGTTTCCTGGGATCTCTGTCTTTGCCCACACAGCACCATGGAGTCCTTGTGGTTGGCTCCTTCACACAACCCCAGGTTTCTTAACTCTTGTGGTCAGTGTGGCTGCAGCAGTATTGCTCTCTCTTAGTCTTTTCTTTCTCTCTACTTTGTGTGAGATTAGCTGGCAATGTCTGAAGCAGGTCAATCAGTTCTCACAGACCTGATTATAATGACTGTTGTTGGAGAAGTGAATAATAGGTTTAAAATAAGAAAGAAAAAAAAAGGTAACGAGGGACAAAGGTTGATTTGACAAGTCTGAGAGGTGTGTGTTTGCAGAGTAAAACTGAATGAATCCACACCAGGATGGTCCTGTTCTCGGCACCCAACCTGTTGTATTTTAGGAGGTCACATACTCTTTTCAACTAAATCAAACATACAGAGAAACATTTTCATAGCATTTTGAAGGTATGTAAAAACAAAGTATACAGAGAAAAAGAAATTTGATTTTATTCCTTCCATTCAGAGAGACCAACACTTAATGTTTTGGCAGAGAGAGGGCATGGGGGAGGAGACCAGATAGAAAAACAGATGGAAATATTTCATAAAATAGAGATCATAGAATATATATATTGTGTTGTTGTTTTTTGAGTTATGAGCATTTTCTTATGGCATTATCCTTTGAAAACATGTTTTTAAAAACCCAATAACAACCCACTATATGAGCAAAATTAATTTAATGATTACCCTTTGGAAACATTTACATTATTTCAGGACTTCTTTTCTCATACATGATATTTCAGTGGACATTCTTGAATATGTATTCTCACTCACCTTTTGTTTTTGTTTTGTTAACCCTCACCCTAGGATATTGATTTTTAGAGAGAGTGGAAGGCAGGAGTAAAGTCAGAGAGAGAGAACACCGATGTAAGAGAGACACATCTGCACGTGCCCCGACCAAGGCCAGGATCGATTCTGCAGAGGTACATGCCCTTGGCCAGAATCAAACCCGTGACCCTTCAGTCTGAAGGTTAATGCTCTATCCACTGAGCCAAGCCAGCTAAGGCTTCTCATTCACCTTTTGAACTATTTCCTTATAATAGAATCTCAGGCTTATAATTATGCCTTTTTTCCTTGACTCTTGTTGTATGTTATCAAATTGCTTTGGATTAATAAGTACTTCTAGCAATAATACCAGCGGTGTTAAAAAATGACTTGCATATTATTTTTAAAAAATTTATCAGTGTAAAAACCATTATATAATAGTTTTAAATTTTATTTCTTTAATTACTGAGGTTGAACATTGTTCAAATGTTTATTAGCAGTTATGTCTTTTTTTTTTTAATACCTGTTCATATCTCCAGTCACTTTCCTAATTAATTTTCCTCCTGCTGATTCTTTAGATATCAGTTTTTTGGGACAATTTATAATTTGTCTTAAATTTTATTTAATATGTTTAAGGTATATTGAAAAGCTAAAAGTAAAATAAATGGAACCAAGAAAGCTCTAGGTGAATTTTTAACTGCTATTATATGGTGGAACATTTTTTTACATATAAAAGTAATAAAAGAAATAATCAAGAGAAAGATCAAATTGAACTGCAACTAAATGTAAGCAATTTGCTTTTCAAAACAATTTTAGAATATAATATGTGACAAGCAGTTATGGATTTGAACATAAACATAATTATCTTTTTAAAAAACAAATATATAATGTCAAATTATTTTCCAAGTTGGTTATACCAATTTATATTCCCAGTTTCCATGAAATAATTATAATAGTGAATCAATTACATATTAGAGAGTGTTCATAGCAGTATGGTTTGCAATAGTCAAAACCATTTATATAAAGTTCATATACAACTAAATAGCAAACTGCTGGGACAGATATATATGAATAAAACTGTAAAGAAAAGCCAAAAGAAGAGTAAATACAAAACACTATTGTTTTTCAACCCTGGCTACACATTAGAAGTAACTGGGGAGCTTTTAAAAAAGTTTCATGCCCAGGATCCAGCCCAGAACAATTAAATTAGAATCACTTTATCCAATGGCTAAGCTAAGACCTACAGTAAACAAATACTTAGTGCATCATTGAGGAAATTAGGGCCATCCTTTCTCAGTACCTCAAGGTCTTTGCTTTTGCAATTATTCTCTCTCTCTCTCCTGCAGCACTAATTTCCTCCTCACACTTGGGTTACTCTCTTTGGCATATGCACATGCCTTAACAAAGAAATAAAAAACAGTCCCTTGATATTATGTCTTCCTCTGTTCATCTACTAACCTATTTTTCTCTCTGCTTTTATAGCTCTTGCCTTGGAAACAATTGCCTATACCTCCTCCTTCTACTTCCTTATTTCTATCTTCCCTCAGCCTACTTTACCCAGGCTTACATCCCCAGAACTGCTCCAAAACAGCTTTCATCAATATCATCAGCAATGGCCTCCATCCTACCAGATCACTACAGTAGATCCTTTGACTTTATCATGTTCAACCTCTCAGTGGCATTTGACACAATCGGTCACACCCTCCTGCTTTTCTTCCAGTCTCAGAGTCATATCTTGTGTTGGGTTCCTCCTCCTTGGCCTGAGCTCTAAACATTGGCTATGCCCATTGCTTAGTCCTGGGCCCTGTTCTTTAACTATCCTGTCTTTTATCCTAAGACACTGAGATAGTTCACTAGATGTAATTCTGGGCTCAATTGACAGCTTAATTTCCTTAGATGAGCTCATTCTGTCCCAGGCCTTTATATATCACCTATATGTTTTTGGCTCCTAATCTTTTATCTTCAACTCTGATACCTCTCCTACACTTGGACTAAAATATCCAACTGCCTATTCCATATATACCCATGCAAACTAGTACAGATGGAACCAGATTTATGATGGTTGGACTTAGGTTTTTTTTTTATTTTATGATGGTGTGAAAGTGACATTCATCCCATAGAAAACATATTTCAAAGTTTGAATTTTGATCTTTTCTAGGGCTAGTGATGTGTAGTATGATGTTCTCTCATGATTCTGGGCAGCAGCATTGAGGCACAGATCCACGTCAGCCGTGTGATCCCCAGGGCAAACAACTGGAACTCTACACTTTAGCACTTTAGAACTAAATGAATTTTTCACTTACAATATTTTGAACTTCTGAGGATTTATCAGGCTGGTCTAGTCTCTTCCCTGCCTCATTAAAAATCAGCTCCAAAAAATGAGGACCAGATATTAATCTCTGCTATATTAATCTTATTGTATTCATCAGTGCCTGGCAATTGGTAGGGTCACAGTAAATATTTGAGAAGGATAAATAAATAATAAAACAAACCAAACTTTCTACTCTTTAATGTATGAGTGTCTTTGTTTTATCCTTATGTTTGTTTGTTTCAGTTTTATTTGCAAATCTTGGTCACTACATAAAATGATAAAGTCACACCTCATTTTCTGAATATTAAAAATTTATTTGCTCCAATATTATTTCTTCATAGAAAAAACCATAACTGAGGAAATGTTCTGAAAACAATTTCTCTCATCCTTCAACATTGCCCTGCTTCTGGTTTTTACTGCAAACCATCACGTGTGTTATTTCCTGGCATGCTGGATTCCCACATGTTTGTCATTCACTGTCACCTTTGCTACACTTACATGTTCCTACTCCCCCAAGTTGTATTCTTTTTCTTCATCATCCTTCATGACTTTTGTATGCTCTGTATAAACACGCTTTCTTTTAGCATTTCTCTAAAATATAAAAATAAAGGCACACCATCAGAAGAAATTTTCATTCTCTGACTTCCCATCTGACTTCCCAGCCTTTGTCAGCATGGACCCATCTTTGGAAAGAAAGCTTAGGAGGTTAGTTAGTATTGACAATTTGAACCAGATGGCCTGGAGGCACTATGTCACCTGATGTCATTCTGGGCTCAATCAAGATCTTAATTAACAGAATTGCCCTTATTTATTATACAATTGTCATCATGCGGCATGACACTGGTTATGTTAAACGTACAGTTCTTTGGGTGAACAATTCATGCAAGTGTAGCTTTAGCAAAATATAAAATGTTATTTTAAAACATAAATTTGTACCTCATTTTAATGTTCCTGAATTGAATTAAGTGGCAATTTCGTGCTGTTTTTAAGAGAAAGGATTTACACCTACACTATAAATTATAAAGCAAGCTTCAGTGTTCCTAGCACCCACTTCATGCTGTTTCTGCTAAGAATTTCAAGAAGGGCCACTTAGAATATCTAGCAGTTAAGTGAGTTACAGTACATTCTAAAGGATTTTATGATACCACAGAGAAATAAAAGTAAAACATACAATATATATTTAAATGATAATACATGCTATTTCAAAAATTAAAAATAGAATTTCTCTGATGGTTTGTTCTTCATATCAACATTGGATTTCTGCCTCCACTCCATATTGAGTACTTCAAAAGGCAACATCTAATGCACAAACTGTCTTTTTTTTCTGGCTGGCTGAGTACAAAATGTCAAAAGACCAAATGTTACCCTTTACTCAAGTATTTGTGATATTTGAAAAAAAATTAGACTGTCATTAAGCTAAAATATGATTATATTACCATGAAAATAAAAATTGTAAAAGAAGAGATATATTACCCTCGCTCTTTGGTAATAAAGTACACATGATATAGAGTAAAGGCCTCAGAGCTTATGATAGAATCGTGGCAAAAGAGCCATTCGTCTGAATTCATCCTCCCCTCTCCTGGTCAGTAGGCCTTTGTCCAAATTTTGAAGTCCTCAGATTTTCTGGCCTTGAACAGTGAGACCTAAGACCCATTAGCCACTGCAGTTGACACCTTCCTGAATTTACTGATTGGAAATCCTTTTGCCCTCCCTTCTTCTCTCTCTTCCCTACCCCCATTTTTTGAACAGCACTTCAGCTCTCGTTCTGTTAGCATTTACTATAATGTGTCCATATTCTCCATTATCTGATGGGACCCTCAGGTCAGAGACTTGGTATTAAATTTGCCACCATAGGATTTGCTTTTAGTAGGTGCTCCCTTGAACCTGAATGGGATTGGATTGCCAACTGGGGCAGGTATTCAGTTTGTCTCCAGCTGATTCTGAGAAAGGACCACAGCACCTTTCTTCCCTCTCCCCCAAGCTAGTTCTTCAGACTCTATCTAGACACCTTCTATGTTCTTGGGCTTAAATTGGTCCATAGTAGCACGTTTATGAAAATAGTGCTTGTACTTCTAGGTAGAGTAGGTCGGGAGTTTGTATCTTCTAAAACCTCTCATCTCCTGATGTGTCTCTTTAATGTATCATTCCTCCCTACCTTGTTTTTCACTACCATGCTATTTGTGGAATAAACCATAATGTTTATCTTGTCAAGTTTCTCATGATTTGGATGTTCTGTGCCTCCATAGTATTGTGTGATATGTTTTTGTGTCCTATATTGCCTGTAAATTGGGTAGGTAGGCTCTAGAACAGCTGTGGGTAAACTACGGCCCACGGGCCGGATCCGGCCCGTTTGAAATGAATAAAACTAAAAAAAAAAAAAGACCGTACTCTTTTATGTAATGATGTTTACTTTGAATTTATATTAGTTCACACAAACACTCCATCCATGCTTTTGATCCGGCCCTCGGGTCCAGTTTAAGAACCCATCGTGGCCCTCGAGTCAAAAAGTTTGCCCACTCCTGCTCTAGAAGCTTGACCAGATTTAGATTTGAGATTTGGGTGAGAATACTTATTTTGTGATATTGTATACTTCTAGCATGGACACATAATATATGGTTCTCATTTTTTTTGTATGTGATATAAATAGCCATTGATATATATTAACTAGAGACAATATTTTACTTACTCTATCTTTATTCATTAGTAGAAATAGTTGTCTAAAGGAAAACTTTCCTTATCTACTATTTGGTATAGGGAAGGCAAAAAATATTTTTAATTTTCTTTTTTTATTTCATGGTTATCAAAATAGTGATTTATACTTAAAATATTTGCCAAGGTAGACGATATCCTGGGTGAGAAAATTTTAAAAAATAATATCATAATAAACATATTCCCTGATTATACAAATTACGATGACACTGAATTACGAAGGTAGATAAGTGGAAAATCCATGAATATTTGAAAACGAAGTAATGCACTTCTACATAATCTTTGAGTAAAACAAGCAAACAAAAAAGCAACCTAGAAAATTAGAAAGTACTTTTATATAAATGAAAATGAAACCACAACATATCAACATTTGTAGGATGTTACTAAAATAGTACTTAGAGGACAAATTTTAGCAATACCCATATTAGACAAGAAAAAAAAAACTCAAATAAATGGTCTCAGCTTCCACCTTATTAACTTAGAAAAAGTAGAGCAAACGAAATCTAAAGATAATATATATATATACATATATGTACATATATATGTACATATATATATGTCAGGGTAGAAATCAATGAAATAGAAAATGGAAAAATAATAGAGAAAAGTCAGTGAACTCAAAAGCTGATTTTCCCTTATCAGGTTTCAGACTATTCATTCAATTGAAAAACATAGCATCCACTGTGTTTGGCACCATTCTGAGCACTGGCAATATCGCAGTACAAAGGTAGTGCTGGGTCGGATTAACTCACACTTATCTAAAGGAGTTCAAGGACAAAATATACACCGGAGCAACAACTTAGTGATTAGTCAACATGAGGATGATGAGTACATTTTCTTGCCTTTCTAAATTTATAAGGAAAGCTAAGGACAACTGCTGGGGTCCAACCCCAGCAGGTCCAGGGGTCCCCAAAAGTGTGGACGGAGTCGGCAAAGAAGGAATGACATGGAGATAGCGTTCAGTTGATCAGCAGCTTTGCCAAGATCTCTAGCCACAATCTCCAGCCAAGTTCTGCTCAGGATCTCCAGCGAAGTTCTGTGTCCATGTTCTCTTGCTAGGTTCTCCAGGTTCTCCAGCCAGGTTCTGTAGCCATGTTCCCTCACTAGGTTCTCGAGCCAGGTTCAGTCACCAGGTTCTAGTCAGGTTCTCTTGCCATGTTCTATCCAGGTTCTGTAGCCAGGTTCTGTCTCTAGGTTCTTTGGCCAGGTTCTCTCGCTAGGTTCTGTCTCTAGGTTCTGTGTCCTGTTGTCTTGTTACATCTGTATTTTTATACCAGTTGATTCCAATCCTATCAATCTCTAT
>NW_006295391.1:2422880-2428460 GCF_000327345.1 Myotis davidii | reverse complement strand
GTTTCTCTCTCATCTGTTTCTAACTCTCTCTCTCTCTCCTTTCCTCTCTGTAAAAAATCAATAAAATATATAAAAAAATAAAATAAAAAAAAGAACAGTATGCCATATATGCCAGGTCCCTTGAAACAGCAAAGATGGACCAGCTCCCGGCAGACAACCTGGCATTATTATAGAGACCTCCAGGTTCTAACTTTTTCTGTGCTGCTGTAGCTGACAGATGCTCCGTGAGTTACATAGTCTATCTTTAGAAATGCTCATACAGTTGATCTGGCCTTAGCCAAACCCTGAAGACCTATGAGTCCTTCTGTACCTTTGAGGCCCCTTGGCATATTTTTGCTCTGTTCTGCTTTGATCTCTCAGTTTAACTCTCAGAGCTGGTGTTATTCTTTTACTTCCAAGTCCTTGGGGGCATCATTGCATAGCTCCGTGTATTCACAAGCCTCAGAAGGAGTTTGAGCTCTTTTTCTATTCCTTTGTGAGAGTAAGAAGATGTCCCTGAAATGTACGATTTAACACAATTCCTTCTAATATTACTCTGTGTATCCAGCTACATGGCAGTGATGGCATTGCAGAACTCTCAATCCCGTTAAGAGCTGTTAGTGATGATTACTAGAGTAGATATTGCTTCTGTAGTAGCTGTTTTCAGCCTATAGAAGTACATGGGATTTTGGCAGTACTTTTGCAGTCGTGAAATGAGATATGAATACTCTTAAATCTTTTATGATTACCATCATAGCTTTATTGAGACTCAGAATTTAAATGTGCTTTGGGCAAAAGAGCCAATTAAGTAGTGGGGAGAAAATAAAATTACTTTTTATTCTGGATAACCAAATACAGTAGAAGCTTACTGATTTTATTTTTAAAGAAACTCCTGTTAAAACAAACTTTTAGTTATGGAAGTCTTGAAAGGGTCATCTGGTTTAGCCTCCTGTCTCTTCACATGCCTGTGCCCAAACAACTATTTTTAAAGATTCTAGAGATGACAAATTCGGATCATCTCTTGTATATTGTTTTCAAGTTCAATTTCCTACCTTGCTTATCTTTTTAAGAAACTCACAGCCTTGCAGAGAAGATAAATACATACTCTAATAATTAAATACAGTAAGGCACATGTTAATACAGAGATGTACCCATTGCCACAGGAACACAGGGTCAGACAGGTTTCACAAGGGAATTTTGGGAAAACGTAGAAAGCTTTGTGGACCTGCAGCACTTCATGCACAGAACTGAGTAAATCTTCCAATTTTAGCACATGTGCTATAACCGCTATGTGATAGCTTGATCCTGAG
Organism: Myotis davidii; assembly: GCF_000327345.1. Classification (NCBI taxonomy): domain Eukaryota; kingdom Metazoa; phylum Chordata; class Mammalia; order Chiroptera; family Vespertilionidae; genus Myotis; species Myotis davidii. The sequence continues at coordinate 2,427,171 of NW_006295391.1, read as the reverse complement.
TGGGAAGAGGATTCTAATTTCCTCTCATCAGCTCCTCTTTCCAACATTCCTTAGGTGTATAGATGCACACATACTCACGTATCTTACAAAGAATAATCACAATGAAGTTATAAGTCTATGTTGAGAGGAAAGAAAAGAGACTTAGTTTTATCAATAGGCAAAGTTCAGCATGACTCAAGTTTGACAGCTCCACAGATTATCAATGTAACCAGGCTATTTGGCAAGAGTTGAGTATATGAACACTGTTACCTGAAAGTCTCTCTTTTTCTTTTCTTTTTGTCAAACTCAGAGGTAGAAATGTTTGATTCCCAAAGTACTGTGACAATGATTTCTATCTTAAAAGGTCTGTGTTCTATTGCCTTGATTTGTTTACTGATGAGTTGGGTGTGAACAGGGCCATAGATTATTTCTGAAATCATCTTAAAGGCCAAGAGACTTTTTCTCCAATTGAATCTTTATTCTGTATTTGAGTGTCCTAAGTGGGCCTTTCCTTTCAGTCTAAATGGGGTTGTCTAGCTATCAGCAGGATAGTGCTCCTTTATACCCAAATAATTAGACCAACAGGGAGGTTAACAGAAAATGTACTTAAGTGGTTGAGTAAACAACTCCTTTATAATTCTTTTTTATCTAGATTTTTCAGTGAGAAGTAATGAATCATCTCTTTCTAGGCTTCATAGATTTCTGGTTCTTGTTTTCCCAGCTATCAGTTTTTGTGCCAAAAACTGCTGCCTGGTGACCCCAAATCTATCCGTCCTTTTTAAGGGAGCCCTGTTTTTTGTTCATAGCGTCAGTGTCTTAAGCCAAAGTCCACATCAATTTCCCAGGTTCCCTCATTTAACTCTGTCCTGCTAAGTGCAAGTCACCAGGTGACACTGCTGAGACAGCTATTATGTTCTTGATGAAAGAGAATAGATTCAGCCAGCATAAGCTTTTTACCCTTCAACTTTATGACTCATCTTTGTCTGAAGTGAAGGATTAATGATCAGTAGAGAGAAGTCACAACTTCAGTCATAGAAGTAAGGCCACATTCTAAGGAGAGGGGATCAAAAGTGTTTTGAAGCCTCATTCCTTGAGTAACCATGCCAGTGCTAGATGGCTTAACTCTGGACTTATTGGTCTATGTAAACAACACATGACTGTTTGGTTTAGTCAGAGTGGATGAGTTTCTGCTACCTTGAACCGAAGGACTGCTAACCGACTGACTACTTTTCTCTTTGTTTGGACAGGCCATGCAATAGAAAGAGAACCTTTGGAGTTAGACATACCTGGATTCACATTTGAACTCTACCTCTTATTAGCTATGTGATCTTGCACAAGTTATTTTACTAATTGGTTAGTTTTCTTATATGCGAAACAGATAGTAATACCTTGCTCTTAAAATTATGACAATATTAAGAGAGATAGTTTATATGAATTCATTTTAAGACAGTGTAGTCAGTAAATGTCTTTTCTGGTATTATCTCATTAAAAAATCATTATTATCATCACCCACAAATATATGTTAATTCTGGACTACAAAAGAGTCTTTACTTGGAACACACTTAGGATAACTTCCTAGAATTCTACCTCATTGCACAGTGAAACACACAAAAGCTAAACTGTGAATAAATGAGCCGTTGCTTTCTCATAAACAAAAGCCATAAAAAGGGAGTGTAGATCTTAAGAAAATTCTATTCTGAAGTAGAGCTAGTTGATTTATATTCTATCCTTAATCTCTATTTCCTTGAAATTGATGTCAGAAAAAATGTCCATGGGGAAAGAAATGGATATCAGCTATAACAAAACACCAAATAATAGATCTCTTTAAATTAAGATAAAATAATTCCTTTTAGAATAGGATAAAATTTTCTTCACAATTAGAGACAGGGAGTTAGGAAGAGGAGAGAAGGGAAGTTAGATTCCAGTACCCCTGGGTTTTAAGCTCAGTTTCATCACTTACTAGTTGTGTGACCTTGGCCAGTTTTTAGGTCAGTAAGCCTCAGTTTCTCTTCAATGTATTAACATTTTTTAAGGAGCTTGCATATCAAGTGTCTAATGTAGTCATTTAGTACAAAATAGGTATTTAATTTTAAAACAAAGTTATTATTTTATGTAAACACAGTTGGAGGAACAGACATTTATACCATCATGTGCTGTGAGCTATTCTGAAGCAACTGAACTGCTGGTCATAAAACCTCCCATTGCAGTGAATTGTGGAACCAATAGCTTTCAGAGTCACTTCATGATGTGTATAATTCTAATAATCCAGGAAACCCAGGCCCACTTTTGAGAGCACAATCAGCTGCTGATTGATATTCCCTAAACATTAGAATTGTTCCTAAATCCTTGGCCATTAATATTCCTTGAAATATTCATCCCATCTCACAGATTAGCAAGAAATGAGAAAATGGCCTTTAGTAATCTTAAATATAATTTAAGTTTCCTAGATATTTATTTTCTTTTAAAAATAGGAAGGAAGAAAGGAAGGAAGGAAGGAAGGAAGGAAGGAAGGAAGGAAGGAAGGAAGGAAAGAAGGAAGGAAGGAAGGAAGGAAAACACATCAGCATGATATATAAGGGGAAAAGTATCTATAGTGGAACTGTTCTAACACATCCTTCTGCCTGCTTAGTGGCTAAGAAGGTCCTTTCTGCCATGGGAAATAGTTCTGATTAGCACCCACCTTTGCTGGTTTCCTGGAGGCAAACACCTGAAAGCAACTACCTATCCACTGGTACAGGTGGAGAGAGCAACAGCACCAAATATCAGTGGACTACTGATTGTTCCATCCACTGCTACAAATGGCAAATAACCAAACAGAATGTTTGTTCATAATTGTTGTCAATTACTTGTGAACAAGAATTTTTTTTTTTAAATCCTCACCCAAGGACTTTCAGAGAAAGGAGAGAGAGAGAGAGAGAGAGAGAGAGAGAGAGAGAGAGAGAGAGAGAGAGAGAAACATCCACGTGAGAGAGAAACATTTATCAGTTACCTTCCGCATGTGTCCTGAGCAATGAATCTGCAATCTTTCCGTGTATAAGACGACTGAGCAAGGATTTTATAGAATAGCTTATTGAAGCCAAAGTATGTTATTAATGCCAAATTATGACATCATGCCACCAAAAATATTATTAATGAATGTGCTGACACATCCAAAGTCTGTGTCTATGAAGAATGCTATTGATAATCTTAATTTCCTGTGGGAAAACCATCTGTCAGTGTGATATGAGAGGATGTGGTTTTATTTGGAAATGTATTAATGATCTAAATAAGACTCAGAACAGTGTCTTGCAGATATTTTAGAGTATTTATTGATGAATCAGATTCCAAGACACTTATAGACCCCTTAAATAAACTGCAGTGGCAACATTTATTTTGGATATTCAGTAAAAATAATATAACTATGTCATACCTTCTCATTATTTTTCTCAGAGTTCTTTATTCTCCTGAATTTCAATCAAAATTATTGCAATTCTACAGAATGTTTTATTTTTGAAATGATTACATTTGCTACCACTTACAGAGTTTGTTTAGTCTTTGTTTAAATAAAGCATCCCTGACAACACATACTTTGTCCTTATAACTATAATGGAAATGTGAGCTGAGTGTTGTTAAATGGAGAGGAACAAGCTAGAAGGGACAAGCTAGCAGGTCTTCAAGATTAATTGGAATTTACTAATCAGAGAATGGGGAATGGGGGCAGAAATAATGACATGTGCTGAATCACAAGCGATGATACAGAAGGGTATGTTCGGAGGATGGTGAGAAGTCTGATGTGACTGAAATGCAGAAGACAGACAGGGAAGGGGAGAGGCATAGGAAAGAAAAGGGGGTGGGAGGTAGGCCTAAAAAGATAAATTGGAGATAGATTATGTTATCTCAACTAATGATAACACCAATGAGAACTACTACTATTTATTTAGCCCTCACTCTACTAGGTATGATAAGCACCATATATAATTTAATATTTTCAAGAGCTCCATGAGCACATTACTAACATCTCAATTTCATGAGTGAGAAAAATGAGCCAGAGAAAAATTACTTTCCCAGAATCACACAGCTAGTAAGTAATAAAATCATAATTCAGCCCATCAAAGCTGATTTCCTGAACTGCTTAGCATATTGTTTCTCAAAATGCTATGGAGAGCTTTCTGGTCTGTACCAAGCTATTTGCACACTATTCTGTAGGCATGGAGAAGTCGATGGAGGGCTTTGAGTAGGGAAGTGACATGGTATAGAGGGCAACAGCAGGGGAGGGGACTAAGCAGAAGTCTGTCCCATGATATCTATATGACTATCTAGCTATCTACCTACC
>NW_006295391.1:2416354-2422855 GCF_000327345.1 Myotis davidii | reverse complement strand
TCTATCTATCTATCTATCTATCTATCTATCATCTATCTATCTGAATAATCTATTGTTTGGGGGTGAATAAGGTAGAGTAGATAGAAATGAACCTTCGGTTTCTAAATTGGGAGACTGATTGGATTGTAGGACATTTAACCAAGAAAGGGGATACTGTAAGAGAAGCAACATAAGGAGAGACAATGCAATTCATTTTGGACATGTTGAGTTGGAAACACCTATGAAACACTAGAGATAGTTAGCATTTGGGTATCTTTCTTTAAGTTCACTATCTTTTGGGTTGATACTACACAGATTAATAAAAATGCTGTTATAATATTTTTCCAAAGTCTAAATCTGCTGTCTGAAGTGAGATGAATGATAATGTCCTTAGACATTACCATTGTGCACCTCTGAAATACATTAAGGGCAAGAATCATTGAGAGTTTTAAGATTAACGACACAGAAAATGAAAAGGAATATGGAACTTGTCTCCCTTCGACTCGAGAACTGGTATAAGAGGTGATAGAGTGGAAACCAGGCTCAGAGTTCAACAGCCATGTCTTTCTCACTCAGTAATCATGCAAGCTCCCTGGGACACTGTGTGGGGTAGGTCAATGACTGACTCTAGAATAATCAGAGGAGCTTTTAAAACTGTGGCTGCCTTAGCTTGGACTTAATGAATGAGTCAGTCTGTGTTTCAGAATCAGGAATCTATATTCTTTAAAAAAGTTCTACAAGTAATAAATATTTATATGTATCTTTACAAGAAACATTTGTTCAGTGCCTGTCATGTACTGGATACCATGCTAAGTGCTTAGGACATACAAGTAAGGTAATACATGGTCTCTCTGCTTTGGAGGAACTAGGCCAGTGATGGCGAACCTTCTGAGCTCGGCATGTCAGCCATTTTGAACAACCCTAACTTAACTCTGGTGCCGTGTCACATACAGAAATTTTTTGATATTTGCAACCATAGTAAACAAAGATGTATATTTTTGATATTTATTTTATATATTTAAATGCCATTTAACAAAGAAAAATCAACCAAAAAAATGAGTTCGCGTGTCACCTCTGACACGGGTGTCATAGGTTCGCCATCACTGAACTAGGCAAACAATATTTCCCACCAGCTTTTATTCTCCCCATAATGCTGTATACCAGAGCAGTCTCTCATGTGAAAATCCTGCCAATGAAGGGGTGGAGGGGTTTTAACTCCTAAATTAATGCCTTGATTATACATACCATTTTTGCACCACCCACATTAAATACAGTTATGGCTCCTTGTTGCGTCCTGTCCTCAATCTGAAGTCCAAGACATCCCTAAAAGAAAATTAGAAATTATAACAAGATATAGTAACACCAGATTGGAAAAGCTAGATCAAATAGAGTTATAAAAGACAAATATTGATGCTAATCAAAGTTATAATCACGCTAAGTGGCTAAATCGGGTCAAGTGACTAAGAAGCAGCAATTATATTAGGTGAAATCATGAAACCAAGATCTAGTGAGGCAGAGTGGACCAGACACACATAAAGGAGAAAAGCCTTGTAACCACCCAATGGAGCCTGAGGATAGGGACTATGGACAGGGAAGAATAAAAAGGTCTCAATCAATGCCTTTTCTTTTTGTGGCTTAATGTTAATATTCAGCTTTGATATAATACAAAAAATGGTGAGGAAAGCTGCTAGAATGCCAAATTAGAGAAAGAGAGAGGGTCCCCTAAAAAGTATTTGGCAAACTTGGATATTTTGAGTAAGAATGACCAAATGATCAAAAGCCCAAGTTGGCCCTGACCAGTTTGGCTCAGTGGATAGAGTGTCAGCCTGTAGACTGAAGGGTTCCAGGTTCGATTCCGGTCAAGGGCATGTACCATGGTTGCGGGCACATAACCAGTTGAGGGTGTGCAGGAGATAGCTGATGGATGTTTCTCTCTCATCGATGTTTCTAACTCTCTGACCCTCTCCCTTCCTCTCTGTAAAAAAATCAATAAAATATGTTTTTTAAAAAAAAGCCCAAGTTGCCTTTCAGTGCAAGACAAATTTTGGCTAAATTATTTGTTCTAATTAATTGTCTGAAGAGACACATAGTTTTAAAACTGTCATGAAGACAAGTAATTAAACTTTTTATTATGGAAATAGGGATAAAATCCATAGCAGGGTGCCTTAGGAAAATAAACTGCATCTCTATATAATTATTATAATACTTGTAATGTGTTAGCTACTTTTATTAATTTAAAATATTGATTAAGGAGCTGATATCAGCCAGATCTTGTTCTAGGTGTTAATGGATACAGCAATTAATATGACATGTCTGTTCTTGTAAGTTTTATATTCTTTGGGGCAAGGCAAACAGTAAATCTAATAAATAAGTAATGTTTAGTCTTTTTAAGGCTAAATGAGATGACAAAAAGTAAAGCAGGCTAAGGAGAATGCAGAGTGCTGAGGGCAAGGAAGTCCTTAAAATAGAATAGTCAGTGGAGAAGATGAGGAAGCTAGTCATTCTGATTCCTGAAAAGAACTTCCCCAAAGGAAAGGGCAGCCAATGCAAAGGCCTGAGGCCCAAATATGCCTTTTGTACTTCAGGATGATTAAAGAGGTCAGTGGCTGGAGGAGAAAGAGAGAGAGGGCAGTAGAAATGGAGATTGGGGAAGGGAGGCGGGTTAGAGGAGGAAAGAGGGCAGACCATGGCGCTGTATGTTGCCAAGGAACTTGGAATGAGTTGTAGAGGCATTAGGAAGTTTCAAGCAGACGAATAGTGTGACTTCTCTTTATAACAGTCTGGCTGTGAAAATGGACTTGTGGGAGGTGTACTGATGTTAGCAAGGCCAGATGAAAGTCCCTGAGTGTTTGCTAACCACCTGTCCCAAAGCTGTGAACTTCACATAAGGTTCTACCATAAGACGTTGAAAAATGTGATTACATTTTACTGATGCGGAACCTGAGGTCCAGAGACATATCAGCCCCAGGTTCCATAGTTGTTAATGTCTGTAGAACTCTGAACACCATGAGTATAGGTATTTTCCACATTATGAATTCATGGATTCATTATTTAATAAATATGGGCCTCACTCTATGGGCATACAGCAATGAGCAAGGCAGACATGCTCCATGCAGAGCCAACTGGAGGAGGTCGACACTTAGTACTCTATCAAACTAATACACCTATAATTATAAATGCTGACTAATGCTCCAGGGGGAAATACAAGTTGTTATGAAAATGGATAAGACGATGTAAGTGAAGGCGTCAGTAAAGGAAAGGCCTTGCAACAAAAGTGACAAGCTGACACCTGAAGGGGACAAAGGAGTTATTTACGGAAAGAGGCGAAGGAAGATTGTTTCAGGCAGATGCATAAAGTAGCTAAGAAGTTGGGGAAAGGCCAGTGATGTGCGGGAGAGGTGAATGATAAGATGAGGCAGAAACAGAGGCCAGATCATGCAAGGCTTGGTTTATAATACTGTGAAGTTTGGATTTGATCCTAAATGTAATGAGAAGCTATGAGTGTGTTTCAAGTAGGACATGGCATGCCTTGATATGTATTTTTCAAGATGATTTGTGATTTGTTGAGGAGGGTTCTTTATTCTTTCACATTATCCTGTTCTTGGGCTGTTTCATTGAAGCCTGGCAGACCCTAACGCTAGGAAAACACAATCAAGGAGAGAAAGAGACAGAGATACTTTTAGGAACAGCAAAAAAGCGAAACTTGATTGACAATGGTCTTCAAATTTATGTTTACCCACCCTCCCCACTCCCATCCCACATGCCTTTCTAGATAGTTGGGAACCCAATGGAACCAAATAAGGATCATCCCATATCTGGAAATGAGAAAAGATGGAATACTGGGGGCTGGAAGGATAGAGTTTAAAGGGAAGAAAAGACATCCATAGTGGTGGGGTTTTTTTTGTAATAAATGGAAAAGATATGTCTCACCCCCCGCCCCACTGCTGAACAGATATAAAAAATAGGACTCAAAACTACTGAGGAGCCATGGAGGAGATGAGATGAAAGAGTAGAGGAACCACTCTGGCCTTCACCCATGTAGACCTGATATGGACTGCAGATTGTAGAAGACAATTAAATAAGTTAAATTGAAGTCAGCTCAGGGCAATAACAACCAGCCCCCCCCCCCCAAAAAAAAAAAAAAAAAACCAGCACCTACTGATAGTTACCAAGCATCCAAAGCAATTTGCCTGTATTAACACATTAATCCCCACACACTCTGAGGGAGGAGAAATGATTGTTCTCACTTTATCTAGGGGTTAATGGAGGTACAAGGAGATTAGGGACCTGCCTCAAGGTCATTAAATTAGAAAGTGGTCTTTATGTAAATGTCATGTTTTCTTCTTTGTACCAATTCACTGAAGTTTTTTTTCCCCCCCTCACTTGAGTTTTAGGATCCATGTCTAATAATAGGCTGATTTTTTAAAGTATCCCAGCCTCATTCACAACAGAATCTGGATATAATCAAACAGTGTAAAATTGCAGAAATTGTACCCTTCAGAGTCCTCTCTCTGAGTTGCCTCTACTCCACTTAAATCAGCTGTTGAGAACACTCTGGGAGAATTACTCAGAGCTAATGAGAAATTGCTGATGTAATTGATCCTTCCTGTCAAGTGACCAGTAATAGTTCTAATGATGGGCCCATGATCCAACTCATATAAATGGTTGTTTTAGTTTTGATTAATGTTTCACCCTATTTTTCAAAATTTTCAGGAAATGTATTTTAGTTTTTATATTTCCAAGGAACTGTACTACTCAAGATCGACTGATGAAACTATATAAAATAGCTGCCATGAAGATAGTCATTATCTGCTCCTGGAAAATGTGGGGCATGGATCCAGAACAAAGATTAAGCTCTTCTCTCCCTATTGAAGCATGCATGCTCTTCTGCATTGGTTGAATGCCTCCCTAAGTCACTTCAAAATGAAAATGCTTAATCAGTGATATAGAAATATTTAGAACTTGCAAAAAGGAAACATTACAAGAGGCATCAGCACTTAGCAAAATGTATATCTTTAAGTTCTACAATTATAATTTTTATAATTATAATTTACTTGTAATGACTTTTAATATATTTCAATTTATGGTCAACCGAGTATTATCAGAATTCTACATGCTTATCCAGATATTATAGTATTTACTATGGATCTCAAATCAATATAATTCTACCAACAAACACAGCCTCTATTATGTGCAAAACAAATTATGCTTGGCATGCGGAAAATAGAGACACAAATACAATACACCTTAAAGATGGCGTCGGGGGCAGGTAAACCCACAAGTAATTAGAATTCAAAACAAATGATCTAATTCTTATAGAATTGGTCAAAGGAAAGATTTGAAGGGTTACAAAGAAGCATGGGTTAGAGAGACAGGATTTCTTTGAAGAGGTGCTATTGAGTAGAATCTTGAATAATGATCTGTATTTTAAGTGTACAGTAGTGGGCAAATATTAAGTACTCAAGAAATATTAGATATATAAACAAGGTTAATATCTAGTGTTACAGCCACTTTGGAGAACAGTTTAATGGTTTCTTACAAAATTAAATATATTCTTGCCATATAATATAGCAATTATGCTCCTTGGTTTTTACCTAAAGGAGTTAATAAGTTATGTCCATGCAAAAAAACTGCACATGGATATTTATAGAAAATTTATTTGTAGTTGCCAAAACTTGGAAACAACTAAGATATCCTATGGTAGGTGAAGGGGTAAATAAACAATGATACATTCAGAAAAGAAAAAAAAAAGTCTTATTCAGCACAAAAATAAAATGAGCTATCAAACATGAAAAAACATGGAGGAAATTTAAATGCATATTACAAAATGAAAGAAGAAAATCTGACAAAGCTACACATGATTCTAACTATATGACACTGAGGGAAAGGCAAAACTATGGACACAGTAAGAAGATCAGTGGTTGCCAAAGGTGAGGGAAGAGATGAATACTAGTAGGTGGAGCACAGAGGGTTTTTAGGGCAGTGAAGATATTCTCTATGATACTATAATGATGAACACATTAAATGTTAGTCCAAACCCACAGAATGTACAACACTAAAAGTGAACCTTAAGCCTTAACCTGTTTGGCTCAGTGGATAGAGTGTTGGCCTGCAGACTGAAGGGTCCCAGGTTTGATTCCAGTCAAGGGCATGTACCTTGGTTGCGGTAACATTCCCAGTAGGAGGTGTGCAGGAGGCAGCTGATTGATGTTTCTAACTCTCTATCCCTCTCCCTTCCTCTCTGTAAAAAATCAATAAAATATATTTTTTAAAAAAGTGAACCTTAATGCAAACTATGGACTTTAGGTGATGATGATTTGTCAATGTAGGTACATCAATTGTAACAAATACAGCACTCTCATGGGAAATATTGATAATGGGGGAGGCTGTACTTATGTGGGGGCAAGGGCATATATGGGAAATTTTTGCATCTGCCTCTCAATTTTCTTCTTACCCTAAAACTGTTCTAATTTTTTTTCTGTTGTTGTAAAAAGTAATGGGTAAGGGAAAAGAGGGTGTAGG
>NW_006295391.1:2415036-2416329 GCF_000327345.1 Myotis davidii | reverse complement strand
GAAGGAAAAGGTTTAGAAGGGGAGAAATGAGAACAGTGTTCCAGACTGAGAAAGATCGTCCTCTGCCTTCCTTTTGTAAGAACATAGACTGTAAAGGGCTTAATTGAAATACAAGGTTTTGGCTGTCAGAAAGAGAGGAAGCAATCGGCTATGATTTGACACATAGAAGAAGTGTAGGTATTAGGAAGGATTTTCAAGCATAATTTAGAAGATGTGATTTTCTTTCTCTGTCTCAGGGGATGGCTTCACCATCCATTCAGTGGGACAAGTCAGATTCCTTGGAATTGTGTTTGACATCTCTCTCCTAACCCTGCTGGGTTCTGTTGACATTATGTTCTAATGCTGCTAAACAGCTCACTTCTTCCCACCCCCACCCCCACCTCCACCACTTCCAATGAAGTCTTTTTTCACACTGGCTTCTAAAAATTCCTTCTAAATGGTTTCTCCACATCCACCATGCTGTTTTCAATTCTGTTCTCTATGTTGCAAAGTGATATTTTAAAAGAGCCAACTCCTCTTTGCTGAAACTTTTAAGTGGTTTAGCTTTAACATGATACAAATATCTTTCATGATTTGTTTCCTGCCTATATATATGCTCTTATTTCATACCATTCTCAACTATCATGATAAATTTACTTTCATGGGGCTAATTACCTATACATTTGTATATTTTTGTGTGTAATTAATTTCTCTCTCTCTCTCTCTCTCTCTCTTTCTCTCTCTCTCTCTTTAACCAGGGGATTTTATATACTGTATGAATTTTGCCTCTCACTTTACATTCCAATTCGTGATTATAAAAAGTTATTTAACCCTTATCCAGTTTAGTTTTCTCATATTAAAAAAAGATATAATTAGAAAAATAAATAAGAATATCTCATTGAATGGTTGTACATATTAAATGGACTAATATTCACAATAGTTTTTAGAGCAGTGCCTGGCACATATCACATGCTCAATAGATGAGAACTGCTAGTTAGAAAATAAAGATTCCATCACAGCATGTACCAGAATCTTTTAGGCTTATCAGTGCTTTGCATGAAGCCTGATACAATTATAGAGTTCTTCAATAAATATTTGTTGAGTAAAGAAATAAATCTTCCCCTAACCGGTTTGGTTCAGTGGATAAGGCGTCAGCCTGCAGACTAAAGGGTCCCAGTTTCGATTCTGGTCAAGGGCATGTACCTTGGTTGTGGGCACATCCCCAGTAGGGAGTATGCAGGAGGCAGTTGATCAATGTTTCTCTCTCATCGATGTTTCTAACTCTCTATCCCTCTCCCTTCCTCTCTGTAAAAA
>NW_006295391.1:2403779-2414406 GCF_000327345.1 Myotis davidii | reverse complement strand
GGAGGAAGGGGAGTGAGGGGCGACCAGGGAGTCAGGCAGGCAGGTGAGCAATTAGGAGCCAGTGGTCCAGGATTGTGAGAGGGATGTCCAAGGGATCCCTGATTGGAGAAGATGCCGACTGGGCTGAGGGAACCCCCTCCCCTGTGCATGAATTTCGTGCACCGAGCCTCTAGTAATAATATAAGTACAAATGTAAACACTCAATTACACAATAAAATATCATTTCATACTTATGAAATTAAAGGATGCCTAAGATGTTAACCAGGAGTTCAGCTGATTCTGTCTTTGGATCTTAAAAGATGATGACCTAGATATAAATTCTTATCTTTGTAGGCCAAGAAACACAAATTTGTCAGTATTCTGATTAAGCTCATTTGATGGCATTAGTTTTCTATTACTAAACTCACAGAGTTAAACAATGCACAAGACAATATGTATTTTGATTACCACATCCTTTACTTTCTAGGAAAGACTATGAAAGCCAAATTATTATAGAAAACACATTTGTTAGGCCTGGAATCAGAGCAAAAGGAGTAGTTGGGTGATATTTGTGATTAATGACACTGGGCTATGAAACTGTGATCCAGCTATTCTTCCTTTTGGGATACAATGAGCAATAGATACACCACTTCCCCTGGGTGGTTGGGACCAAGTCTTCCTCGTGGTGACAGTGTATTTTTTTGCTGGACAATATACAGGCCACTTGATGTGCTTATATTTTTCTTCTTTTTCAGATCATTGCCTAGATGGAAATTGCTATGGCTATATTGAAGTCCTAATACTTAATCTTTCTTTATTAGACAGGCATTTCCTAAATCTTCAGAATCATAGTTTTATAGATTTATTTTAGAGTGTTTTGTTATAATTAATTAATCAATTAATTAATTTTGCCTTTTAGCCAAGAGCTAATCTCATTCTTTGTGTTGAGGTTTAACCATTTTCATCCTGGAGCCATCTACTGATGTCTGTAATATGCCACCATAATATTAAAACACTGATATTTCAAAATTAACTTTTCATTTTAAATTGGACTACTTTTTTATATAGGAAGGATAATTTAGGGTTTTTAATGTTTACTTATTATGATAAGCAAAAAGTAACATTCCAAAATTCAATTTAGGGAAGTTTGTAGAATAACACAAAAGAAGGCACAAAGTGGAGGCTTGGTGGCAGCATTTTGGATACAACCAAACCGGAGACTACTTGCACTGAAATCAAGAGACAAGCGAGGATGCTGCTTTCTTCAATTCATGGGCAGCCATAGAACTGGCTTGTATTTAAAATAAAATTAGCATTTAATCTTGATGAATCCAATTATCTTTAAAACTTTTAATTTTCTTTATTATTGGGTTATAGAAAGAAATGCCATTTAATAGTATTTAATAAGTATTTATCTGAGCAATGGTTTCAAAACTACTGTTATTTGTTTTGACTAATCAGGGAGGAGAAGCTAGTTTGAATTTAATGAAAAGTCTAAAATAATTTTTATTCTTTTCAAATGTAGCAATAAATAAAGCAGGCTAACTCCAGGCTCTATTAATAAGCCATTGTAAAATATTTGTAGTTTGTATATTGGTTACTTTAAAGTACAATTAATATCCAAACAAGATCTGTTAAAAATACTTAAGGGAACAAACAGGATTCCTACTCTTGATTTTTTCAAACCAAATTTCCAAAATTGTACAAAATTACATTTTGTCTTAGAACCATTTCTAATTATCACAACTTTTAGATTTATAAGGCACAATTTAGGGTTTTAATCTACATTACAAACCTTGTAGGTGGAAAGCTTAAGCAGTTATTTTTAAATTTTTTTTACTTGTTTCTTTTTTTATTAAATCTATTGGGGTGACATTGGTTAATAAAATTATATTGCTTGTACAATTCTAAAATACATCGTTTGTATATTGTGTTATAAGTTCAGCACCCTAGTCAAGTCTCCTTCCCTCACCATTTATCCTCCCTATACCTACCTTCCCTTTTTTTCCCCTCCTTTAACCCCTTTCCCTTTAGTAATCACCATACTGTTGTCTGTGTCTTTGAAGTGTTTTGTTTGTTTGTTGGTTTTTTTCTCTCTTCACCATTTTTACGCAACCCCCACCCCCCACTTATTTTTTTTAAATAGCAGCTCCTTCATGTGTTTAATAATCTTTTGCATTTTTAATGCCTGCACATCCCTAATTCTGATTACAATTACTGGCTCAAAGTTGAATGCATGATTACATGGGAGTATTTCAGGTAATAAGTTAGATATGTTAACTCAGTAATTGCCAGTGATTAATTCTATTTTTCTAGATTGTTTTTTTGTTTGAATTTGAAAAGTTCACTTATTATTTCCTTGAACTGTAATTGCCTCTAAATTATGCACAAGGCTCTCAGTTCTGAGTTAATTATATCCTAGTGAACCCTTTTAAATCTAACTCAGAAATTTCAAGGTGCACACATCATAAGAACTCGTTAAATCCTTTAACATGTGTCTGAGTAAAGAACTGCATGCATGATTGATGACACTAGTTTTTGAAGTTCTTTCAATTCTGTGGTGCCAATCATTGAAGGAATCAAAATTCATCTCTATCAAAGAATTTATAGATATTTAAACATTATAATTATGCTTGTGAATTTCTGGCCAATGTCTTTAATCCCAATTTCTTTAGAAAGCACAACTTCCTGGTCTGAATTTTAAAAAAACAATGTAGACAAACAAAATGTCAGGTCACAACTATTTTATTTAACCTAGAGGAATATATATCCAAAAAGGAAAAACCAAGTGGCAGGGTCTTTTGTAGTTTCTCATTTCGATAAAGCCAATTAATGCATGTATTTCTTTTAGGGATCATGCTTCTGATGTTGTATTCAAGAACTTTTTGCCTAAGTGAAGCCCACAAAGATATTCTACTATATTTTCTTATTGGAATTTCATAGTGGGTTTTTGTTGTTTACATTTAGGTCTATGAGCCATTTTTAGTTAACTTTTATATGTTATGAAATATGGGTCAAAGCTAATTTTTAATTTTTTGCATAAGGCTGTTCAGTTAGTCCATCACCATTTGTTAATTAATGTTGCATTTGAATTATCCATCTTTTCCCCAAATAAATTTTCCTCTCCTATACCAAATTCCCATATGTGTAGGTCTGTTTCTGGACACTTCTCTCAGTTCCATCAGCCTACTTGTCTATCATGCCAATGAAACACTGTTTCAATTAATATAGTTTTATAATGTCTTGTTACTGCAGGGCAAGCCCCTTGCCTCATATTTGTTTTCTTTAGAACCTTTTTGATTTTTCTAAAACCTTAATTTTCTCTTTGAATTTTAGAAGCATATTATCATGTTGCATAAAAAGGCCCTATAGGAATTTTTGTTAGACTATAACTGAATTAATAGATAATGTGAGAAAATTGATACCATTGCGATAGAGTTTTGCCATACATGGATTTTGTATGTTTTTCCATTTATTCAGATCTGAGTGACCCCAACACCAGGGCACTTTTCACCGCATCACCCTGAACCCAAACAACTCATGCTGTGGTAGTGGCACTGAATTCTAAAGGACTGTTTACTAGTACATTTTAGATACTGGAATATAACATATCCTCTAAATATTGGTGAGAGGGTAGAACCATAACTCTTCCAGCTCTTTTTTGCCCTATGATTCGACTTGGAATTTTCACAGGCTGTCATTGGTATAACAGTCAAAGTCAAACAGCATACCTTTATCAAACCTTATTCACAGGAGAAATATATGACACTAAGGGCTTTTTTTCCCATAAGAAAGACTCTATGACCAGTATGCGAGCCTTATAGTTACTCTGTACCAAAACAGGAAAAATAGATTTCCTTAGACTTTCTGATCACACACACACACACAAAAAAAAAAAAAACCCAAAAAAAAAAAAAACCCAAAAAAAAAAAAAACCCAAAAAAAAAAAAAACCCAAAAAAAAAAAAAACCCAAAAAAAAAAAAAACCCAAAAAAAAAAAAAACCCAAAAAAAAAAAAAACCCAGAAAGAAAGAAAAGAAAAATCTATTTCCACTAAGAGCAGCATTCCCCTCTGCATACTAGTTGTCTCACATTTATTTCATTGACAGTGCATGTGACTTCTGGTGGCAACATTTACATCTAGAATTAGTTTGACTAAATTATAAATGCCTCCAATGCAACAGCTTGTACTAATAAATAGATCTTCTTACTTCAAAACCTACTGCTACAAGGTTTTTAAAGAGAATTTAGCAGAAACCCCTAGACAATCCTCCAACTCCCATTGAACCAATTAATTGTATTGCAATGAAATATCTGAAGGAAGTCTTTTGACTGCCTCTCTGATACTTTATATCCTGTGACTTTCATTTTTAGCAATAGTGATTGAAAGCGATAGATATGACTTAAAAAAAAATAGTATGTGGGACTCCAACCTACGTTTAAAAAGTTTTAGCAGTATTCTTCTGCTTAACAACCCACTTGCTGCAACCTGCACTGTGGGGTTCAGGATTTGAAGGAGGGGCCGATGCACAAATGAAAATGCTATATAAGAAATACGAATTTAGAAGGCATTGGGGTCCACGGGGTTTCTCTTTAGTGAAGAGCACACTGACCTCTGGCCGGTCTGCTTTTTATTTACTTGAATATACATTTTCCCTTTAGCAATGCATACAGACATATCAAAGATAAAGTTTGGTAAACAGTAAAAGGATTATCAGGTTAGGGAATTGCCTTGAAACACCACTATCTCAACACAACAATCAGTGCTTAGCTTCAGCTTTGCTAACACCCAAGGTCCATTGACCTTCACGTTCCTTGGTGCACTCTCCTGACAGTATTGGCAAGTGGTGGCTTCCCGCACCCACTCACTCTTTGAAGTCTTACCTCATGTTGTCATAACAATGATACGTTATTCTTCATTTGGAAAATCTGAGAAAGATTTTTTATTAACACACTTAGCCATAGCCTCTTATTTAATTGGGTAGGCAGGCTTTAAAACATAGAATAAGATGTAGATTTTTCTTTTTACATTATGGTAGTGCCTCACAAAATAGATAAGACCATTTTTTTCAGGATATATATATTTTAATAAAAAAATGTATTGTCAAGTGAAACATTATGCTCCTGATCTTGGTGGGGGTCCAATAATATAATGTGTCCTCATCTCCCTTAGATTTTTGCCTTTGAAAATGGAATGACAGTTACTACTTTTATTATTATTATTATGTACTGTTATTCAGCAATGTTTCCATTTTGCTTTCAGCTTTTCAGTACTTAGTTTACAAATGCTATGAAACATTTAAAATAAAAACTTTGAGGTGTCACCCAGTCAGCATGGCTCAGAGGTTGAGCGTGGACCATGAACAGAAGGTCATAGTTTGATTACCAGTCAGGGCACATGCCTGGGTTGTGGGCTTGATCCCCAGTGTGGGGCATGCAGGATTGATGTTTCTCTCATCATTGGTAGTTCTATCTCTCTCTCCCTCTCCCTTCCTCTCTGAAATCAATAAAACAAAACAAAACAAACAAACAAAATCTTTGAAGTGTAGCAGGACACTGAATGTTCAAACTTCTAACAACTTACATAACTTACTGTGTTTATACCTATGCTTACTGCTTTTGCTCTGTTTCCACAGAAGAGCTGTCTGTCCATCAGTGTTAGATTAATTTCTCCACTATGAGTCTGAATCACAATTCTCCCCATGAAAACTAGCCCCATCACAGTTTCTCTCCTATCTTTAATTACTTCTCCTTACCAATATTTTCACAAGCTGCCTTTAACATATTCAAATTTCTCCTGGACTAACACCAAAAAAGGCAATTGATTTTAGGGTACAAACTACCAACAGACATTCTGTAATTTCCATAAATTCCTTTATTTTGGGTTTTTCAAATCTGCCTGTCTTTAAAAAAAATTAGCATCTTAGTGCTTTATGGCCCAATTTATTTTTTAAATTCTCTTTATTAAACCAATTTTTAAAATGTGTGGTTTATACAAAATTGTCAGATTTTGGAATTAAGTTAATAATGGCCCTTAAAGTGAATTTGAAGCCATTTACTCCTTTTCTACATTCTGAAAAGCAAGAAAACTTTGTAAAGTTGCTATTTTAAATGTCTGGAAGAATTTTTCAATGAGGCCATTTGGGCCTGAATTTTTATCCATCTAATTAACTATGAATTAAATCCTATAAAATAAAAGCCTAATGTGCTAAGTGTCTGATCATTCATTCAACTGTTTGACCAGTCACTATGATGCCCACTGACCACCAGGGGGCAGATGCTCCAACTGGTAGGTTCACTTGCTGCTGGGGTCCTGCCAATCAGGACCGGGTAAGATAGGCCGGACACTCCCTGGAGCCCTCCTGCAGTCCCTCTCCATCCCTGATTGTGCACCAGTGGGGTCCGTTGGCCTAGCCTGTGCCCTCTCCCAACCTGGGACCCCTTGGGGGATGTCAGAAAGCTGGTTTTGGCCTGATCCTTACAGGCCAGGCTGAGGGACCACACTGGTGAATGAATCCGTGTACTAAGCCTCTAGTTTCTTTATAAATATAGGACTATATGGGTTATTGACTTCTTCTTGAGGAAATTTTGGTAATTACTGTTTTTCAAGGAATTTTCCTAGTTTATCTTAGTTATCAGATTTACTAGCATAATGTTTTCATAGTATTCCCTTACTATCCTTTTACTTCCTGTAGACTATGTGTGTATTATTCCTGATATTGATTTCCCCTGTCCCTACTTCTCTCATACTTGCTCTCTCTGTGTTGGTAAGTCTGGATAAATATTTTTAAATGTGTTGGTTTTTTTCTGATAAACTGGCTTTCAGTTTCATTGATTTTATTTATTGTTTTTATACCTTCAAATCTATTTATTCCTGCTCTTATATTTATTATTTCTGATTGTGTTTGTTATCATTTGCTCCTCTTTTTCTAGTTCAAAACTGTAATTTTATAATATTAGCATTCAAAAAGAGAGGTTTTCTATTTTTAAATAACACATTTTCATAAGTTAAGTTTTCCTTTTTTTAAAAAAATATCTTTATTGATTTCAGAGAGGAAGGGAGAGGGAGAGAGAGAGATAGAAATATCAATGGTGAGAAAGAATCACCTATTGGCTTCCTCCTGCATATCAAACTATTTCTAATTTTCTCTGTGGCTTTTTCTTTGACATATGTAATATTATATTGTTTAAAGTCCAGATATTTGAATATTTCCATATATATTTCAGTTACTGATTATTAGGGTAAAGCTGTTGTGGTCAGGGAACATACCATGTATTATTTTAAATTTGTTGGAGTTTGTTTTATGACATAAAATATGGCCTATCTTTCTGAATGTTACCAGTAAAGTTGAAAATATTGTGAATTCTGCTATTGCATGTGAATAGTCAGTCTCTCATTTAGATCAAATTGGTTGTTAAGAGGTATGTAGGTCTTTTATATCTTTACTGATTTTCTTTCTACCTATTCTATTATTTCTGAGAAAGAACTATTGAAGATTCAACTATAATTGTGGATTTGTCTATTTCTCTTTTCAGTACCATTTATTTAGTTTTATGAATTTATATGCCGTTTTGGGGTATATCTACATGTAAGATTGCCATATCTTTTTGATGAATTGTTAATGAACTATTTAATATTTTGTAGTGTCCCCCTTTATCCCTTGCAATATTTCTAATTCTGAAGACTAGTTTTTCTCATATTAATGTAGCCAATCCAGCATCATTTTATTGATATTTTCATGAAATAACTTCCATGCCTTTACTTTTAACTTATACACATATATTGTATTAATTTATTATTGATAGTCTATACTTGAAAATTACTTTTTTATTCAACCTGATAATATATGATTTTTAATTGTGGTTTTTAGAATTTTTTATTTAGTGTAATTATTAATGTGATTGGACTTAAAAGCTACCATTTTGATAATTGTATTCTGTTGCCTCATTTGTTCTTTGGCTTTTCTTTTTTATCTGTCTTCTTTTGGCTTAAATATTTTTATTCTATTTTACTTTTACTTATAAAAAGGCTTATAAATCACATATTTTTGTGATTTCTTTAATGTTTATAACTTATATTTTTATCTTATCATTCTCTACATTTAAATAATGTTATGCCATTTCATGTAAGTATATGAAACTTAGATCAATAGAATTCTATTTCCTTCTTCTATATTATGTGTTATTGTTGTTATACTTTTGCTTCTACATATCCTAAACATCCCACAATAGTTTCTATTTTTGTTTTAGGCAAATGACTATCTTTTCAAATGAATAAAATAAGGAAATATTTTATATTTATACTCATTTTTACTGTTTTTAGTACTCCTCTTTGTATAAATCTAGTTTTTACTGTAGCACCATATCTTCTGCTGAAAGAACTTCATTTAACACTTCCTTTAGCACAGGTTTGATGGCAAAGAATTCTCTCTGCAACTGTTGGTATGAAAATAAAAATCTCATGTTGCCTTAATTTTTGAAAGTTAGTTTCATTAGGTATACAATTCTGAGTTGACAATTTCTATTTCTTAAAAAATGTCACTCCATTGCTTTCTAGAGTGCTATTTTGTTATCTTTTTCTTTGCATTAATGTTTCTCTTTTCTCTGGTGGCTTCAAGATGTTATCTTTCTCTATGATTTTAAGCAGTTTGACACTGTGTGTGTGTGTGTGTGTGTGTCTGTGTGTGTTTCTGAACTTCTTAGATCTATGGTTTGTTTTTTTCCCCTTTAATTGTGAAAAATTTACAACCATTACCTCTTTAAATATGTCTCTCTTATCCTGTAGGAACCCCAGTTTCATGCACATTAAGCCAATTGCTATTGTCCCACAGCTCTTGGATGCTCTGTTCTCTCTCTTCTCCTTCCTTCCTTTCCTTCCTTCCTTCCTTCCTTCCTTCCTTCCTTCCTTTCTTTCTTTTTACATTTGTTTATATTTATGCTTTATTTTGGAAAACTTTTATTTACCTATTCTCTAATTTACTGCTTAAACTTTTAGTAGTATCAGGTCTGCTGGTAAGCTCAGTGAAGAACATCTTTATTTTTTATCGTTTTTCCCCTTCTTTTACTAGCATGTACTTGACTTTCTAAAAATTGTGTTTTCCTCTCTGCTATAATTCTCATCTATCTCACCAGATACTTTAATACATTAATCATGTCTATTTTAAAGATCTATCTGATTGTTCCAATGTGTGGCAATTTTCTGTTTTTGCTGATTACTTTAACTATTGACAATGAGTCTTTTATCTTTTACTAGAGGCTGGGTGCACAAAAATTGTGCACATGGGGTGGGCTGAGGGGGGTCCCTCAGCCCGGCCTGCAACAACGCCAGCGTCCCGCACCCTGGCCTCCTGCCAGAGGCCCCTTCTTCCCTTTATGCAGCCAGAGCATGGGATGCTAGGCTTGCATCACCAGGGCAATGCCACCTACATCCCTCTCTGGCCACTATGGGCACTGCCATCTTTCTTTCCAGTGGCTAATTTGGGCTTCCTCATACTGTGGTCTCAGGAAAGGTGAACTACTATTCTAGCTTTTAAGAGGCAGCATTCCAAGCAGCCAGGCATGCCACCCTGAGCCTGTGTGCACTGCCCCAGCCTGCAGTGGCTGGGGTGGGGCAGGATGCCTGGCTTTGTCACCTTGGCGACGATGCCAGGTGTCCCGCCCTGCCTCACCCCAGCAGCTCTGCACCTGCACATGCTGCCCAGAGGACCTCCTTGTGCAGGGCGGGGCGGAATGCTGGCCCCCCAGCCTGGCCACCACCATTTTTGTCACAGAGTGACAGTCAATTTGCATATTCTGTCTTTATTAGATAGGATTTTCTTGCTTCATCTTGGGCCTTGCAGTTTTCAACTGAAAGACTGACATTTTGTGAAGGAGAACTATAGGGTCTGAGGTAAATGCCATTTATGCCGGGAAAAGTTATGCACCTTCTTTCGTGACACTCTTAGTGTGGGGAATCGACTTAATGCAGTCATTAGGTGAGCTGGGCTTGGGTATTTTCTAGGTAGAGCTGCAGTTGATATAGCACAGGCTTCAGGTCTTCCTGTGTTTGTTTTCCATTAGCGTGCACTCAGAGTGGTAGCTGGGAGCTGAGGATCTTGCCCAGTGTTTGAGTCCCGTCAGAGATTTACCACAGAAAGTGTTTCTCACCCAGCTCTTGTCCAGTGGTACATTACTTGTGCTTATTATTCAATGCTAGATATTTTGGGGGTGGGGGTGGGGAAGTGTGTGTGTGTGTGTGTGTGTGTGTGTGTGTGTGTGTGTGCGTGCGTGTGTGTGACAAGAGCCAAAAGTGAAAGAAAAGAAACTGAAGATATAGAATATAGGGCAGAGAAGACTTTTATGGGAGAACTTGAGAACAGAAATGACCAAGAAGAGAGATTTACTCTTGGAAAAATTGAGGTGCTTTTTTCCTGAGACAAATGGTGACAAAAAAAATGGTTGTAGATATGGGTATATTTGGAGATGAAAAGATAAAATTAAAAGTATTTTTTTATAAAATGGCTTTATAGGCTATTAGAGGCCCAGTGCACAAGATTCGTGCACTTGGGGTGGGGGTGTCCCTCAGTCCAGCCTGTGCCCCCTTGGAGTCCGAGACCCCTCAGGAGATGTCTGACTGATGGCTTAAGCCCTGTGGGGAGCAGGACTAAGC
>NW_006295391.1:2396654-2403150 GCF_000327345.1 Myotis davidii | reverse complement strand
CTGGGCCACAGGGGTGGGGCTTTCTCTCCATTTCTTTGCCTCTTTACTGTGGCAGCCAGACTCTGGGTGGTCTTAGGCAGAGGTGTCCTGCCTTTCCTCCAATAACAGCAGATCTCTTTTTGTCAAGAGATGCTAGTTGGTTCAAGTAGCATTTTACTTCTACCACTGGCTCAGCAAGAATGGATCTCTAGCTGTGTCCTCATGTCAGAGGCTTTCCTCCCCTTTCCCAGAAGCAGACAGTTTTACTTCTGTTCCTACAAGAAGCAGTGTATCTTGATCCACGCTCTAGGAGTGAGAGTTTATTTACCCTCCCTAGCAGATTAAGGCTTTTGTTTTGCAGGAGAGAACGATTCAAAGAAGCAGCACAGCTTTAACCTGGGCACCAGCAGCTGCCATTACCTCCTTTATGCCTATGCCACTGAGGGACTGTGCTACCTTGTCAACTGGTGCTGTCTCAAACTTTTTGTAAGTAGGATGGAAGCCTGTGGATTACAGAATCTGTGTGTGAACTCCCCTTGTGTCTGGCTCTACCAGTTATTCCACACTGAAACACTGGGCCACACTGGGGATTAAAAAAAATTGTTAAACTTCAGCAGAATTTTTTTTACCCATTTTTTTGTTGCATGCCCCATGCTCTGCCAAAGCTGCATACATTTGTGTATCCTGGCTCTTCTTGAATGAGGCTTGTCCTTGCTGAAATGGTCACTTGATTGCCCTGTGACCTCAGCTGTATGATAGGCTCAATAAAAATTATCATCTCGTAGACTATATGACTTTTTCAAGGTTAGAGAAAGAGCACTGTTTTTGCATCTTTTAACAACTTCAAGAAAAAGTAAGTTCCAGTGAATGTCAGTCTAATGGGAGGTGCTTAACACACTTCTAAAGCTATGTTTTCACTATTTCTCTAGCTCCCTCCTCAAGTGTATGCGCCTCTTCTATGTTGATGTCTTGCTGGAAGCATGGAACCACTGCTCAGATGGCTAGTGGTAAATGTAGAGGAAGCCATGGTGCCCTTGCACGGGCTATGGAAAAACACAGAGTTTATAATTATTTAAATCCATTTCATTAAAAATTTAAAGATATAACATTTTCTTTCTCTTATGAACAATATGGTAGATAGCCAGAATATCAATCAAATGATAAATTAGGCAAGTGCGAAAAGATAACAGATGGAAGAAAGCAGGAAAGATAGATGCTGACAATCTCACTTAGATGAGGTAGAAGAATTTTGGAAATGAAGTTTCATCAGGTTAGGCAACGCTCTCTTTCTCTGTCATCACCTTGGCAAGTGTTCTAGACAGGGGAGGTTTGGTAGAATATTCTCCAACCACAAAATAGGACAGCTTTGAAGAATAGGACACCTGATACCCATCTCTACAAATGTGGTGATAAATATAAGTGACATTTAGCCATCTCAATAACATAAATAACACTCGCAAATGTGGAGCCAGATTTTCTACTGGAAAAGATAACGTTTGGGTTTTACATGGGTTTGTTAACTCTTTGCAACTAGACAACCAGGGGCACTTGGCTTTGCCAGATGATATGATAGAAATGAGAATCCTATGTCTGCAAAATCTTTTTTAATTAGGTGCTTGATTGTGGGTTTCCCTACTAGATCATTTGGCATGTCCCCCACAATATTCTTTTCATCTGTAATAAGAGACTCTTGAGATAGTGGGGATTTGATTGATATCCTATGAGAAATCTGCACCTTTAATATTTTTCCTAATAAATGAGGAAGTTAAGAAATTTTATAAACTCTGAACAATCTACAGTGTCATCACTGAACCTTTTCCTTGATATAGGGGCATAACCTATGTAAGCTGAAAAACATTGATAATTGTCTAGCTTCTTATTTCATTTGGAGGGGGAAAGGCATAAAGTCCTGTCCAGTTGTATTATCTTCTACAGACCAGTTTCCTTGACAATCAATCAAGGAAACAAAACAAAACAGATCTGGAACTGTTTTGGTGCTTTATTTTATTTCTTCATTTTATTTCCCATGCTTTATTTTAAAGGAAGAGACCATACAATTCCTATTAAGAGACTTGGTCAAAAGAGCCCCTTTCAATTTTGTTCCTGTCCTCCATAAATTTTCAAATCAATTCTCTGTATGATCTACATCTGCAAGGAGCTACAGAAGTTGCAAGAAAAAAATAACCCTCAAAGAAAGATTTGATTGTGTTCATTAATACTAAACTTACATAAGCCAGGATGTGACTCAATCTATTCTGAAAGGATATTTAACATTAAAGGTTAAAACAAAAAGAAACTTCTAGCTAACCTTCAATTAACCATAGCTGCCTGGCACTTTGTTATTAATCAAGATTTTACTCATTCTTGCATTATTTTTATGACATTCCATTTTATTTGGTTTCTTCAATATATTTCTCAGAGGTGAAATAGCTCTCTCTCTTTGGATGGAAATCAAATCAAAGTGTGGAAGGCTTCCTGTGTGACCTTCATAAAGTCGTCTCTGTGTGATTCTTTTTTAATTTTTAAAATGACAATAATGATGTCTATTCTACTGTGCTGTGGAAGAAAGGAATGAAATCCTGCAGAGAAGGAGGGTAGTGTTGAAAAGACTAAAGGTTTAGAGCCAGGTAAATATGGTTTCACCAAGTAACATTGGGCATTAACATCCCTAAGCCTCCATTTCCTCAACAGTAAAATAAAGATATAAGTCCTAATTGCAATATTGTGATTTAGATGAATGAATGTCTGTAAAGGATGTGGTATATTAAAGGGGAAAAAAGCGATAGTTGCTATGAATGTTTATGTCCCCTCAAATTTATGTTAAATCCTAATGCCCAGTGTAGTGGACCTGAGGCCTTTGGAAGGGATTGGGTCATGAGGGCAGAGCTCTCTGAAATGGAATTTGTGCCCTTATAACCACTGCTCTAGGGTCTTATAAGTGAGACCCTAGAGCAGTGGTTCTCAACCTTGGCTGCACATTAGAATCACCTGGGAATCTTTTTAAAATCCTGATTTCTGGGCCTCATCCTCCGGAAATTCTGTTTCTTGGTACTAATGTTGTGGCCCCACCCCATAACAAAGAAACAGAATTTCCGGAGGATGAGGCCCAGAAATCAGGATTTTAAAAAGATTCCCAGGTGATTCTAATGTGCAGCCAAGGTTGAGAACCACTGCCCTAGAGAGTTCCCTCATCCTCTCCAACATGTGGTTCTAGGAAGCAGGCTCTCACCAGACATTGAACTTGCTAGCGCTATGAGCTTGGGCTGTCCAGCTTCCAGAGTGGTGAGAAATAAGTTCATTTGTTCATTTGTTTTTCAAGTTGCTTGGTGGAGCCCACGAAGATCTGTTGTT
Source organism: Myotis davidii (assembly GCF_000327345.1). Lineage (NCBI taxonomy): Eukaryota > Metazoa > Chordata > Mammalia > Chiroptera > Vespertilionidae > Myotis > Myotis davidii. The sequence continues at coordinate 2,399,820 of NW_006295391.1, read as the reverse complement.
TATAAGTGACCCATTGTCTGGTATTTTGTTATAGCATCCAGCCTAAACAGTCAAGGACAGTAGGTTTTTTCAATTGAGAGAAGACCCTGAATATGAATACAAAGAAATAGGAGAACACGCATTAGGCCTTGTGTTTTAATATTGTTTTTTGTCTTTGCTGGAAAAGTTTCTTTCTCTTTATTCAATATCCATGCCTATAATTATGTACTCTAAATCTAGTTACTCGCTTGGAAAATTCTTAATCAGTTTTTTTAGAAAATCATGATCAAGGTCCATGCTAGGCTTCTACAGAATCTTGCCCCACACTCTTTGTTTCTCTCAGAAAAATAAAAAAATAATAATTTGGGTTGAAAGAGAATGACATAGTTTTATTCTAAAGCAGTGGTTCTGAAACCACTTTATATCTGATTCACCTTGGTAACTCAATAATTCCCAGATTCAGGGTCCTTACCCCTGATTCAGCAAATATGAAGTGTAGCAATAGAATCTGTATTTCCTCAAATAAATAAAGATTTTTTGTAATTGTGGTAAAATACACTCAACATAAAATTTACCATCTTAGTCATTTTCAAGTGCAAAAGTGAGTGACATTCTCTCTACTCAATTTTTTGTGCAACCATTACTACCTTTCATCTCCAGAATGCTTGCATAACTGACTGTATACACATTAAATAAACAGTAATGCTCCATTCTTCCTCCAGCCCTTGGCAACCACCATTCTATTTTCTGTCTCTATGAATTTGACTATTCTAGCTGTCTTAAACAAGTGGAATCATACAGTAGTTGTCCTTTTGTGAGTGGCATATTTCACTTAGCATAACATTCTTAAGATTCATTCATGTAGCCTGTGTGAAAATTTCCTCTGTTAAAAGCTGAATAACAGTCCATTGTTTGTATATACCACATTCTGTTTATCTATTCATCCATCAATGGATAGTGCCACAACTGACTTTATTTTTTAAATATGGAGTGCATCACAAATTTGTCTGTGTGCCATGGTAATCTTCTCTGATTGTACCAAGTTTAGTGTATCACTGCCAAACTGAGCACTCCAAGTGATTTTGAAAACCACGGATAAGGCAGTTTTTCTAACCACACATTGATGAGATCAATTTAATTGAGTGACCAATGTTTTATAAAGATATAGAATGAAAAATAAAAGATATAGACTAGAATAAAATAGAACATGTAAAAATTATAATAAGAAAGTGTATTATTTCAAAAATTTTGTTTCTGTATATGTGTGTGTTTGTTGTGGGTAAGGGTGATGTGTAACCTATGTCAGGACATAAAATGCATTTCTTATAGTTGCTCTCGATCAAAGAATGTGAAAGCCACCTGTTCAAAGAACCAGAAATTAGAACATGATTGAATGATAACTAAATTAATGTAATGCTCTCAGCTTGAAATGTGCTATAGAATAACGGTAGTCATGATTTTACTTATTTAAAGTAAGAGAATGGGAAAATAAAAATAAAAGATTGAGAACCTCTTTCGGTGAAATTGGACTCCAGACTTTATCATGGAGATTTGAATGTTGCTCATCAATGAATCATTTTCATAACACTGTATCAGGAGTCATGTATGAATTTAGCATCTCTCTAATACTCTATGCTCTTATAGACTCCAGAAGTAGATAAAGAATAGCTAGAAGCAGTGATGAAGAGGTGTGAGTGCCACCAGCGATTCAGGATTCTGTTCCAGCTCAGGAAACATACTATCAAAATCAAATTAATTTCTCCCCTTTGGCGTTGTTCTCAAGCATATGTGGTTTTTAAATTGTTGTGATGACTTCCATCACTTTATCGAAAATATACAGGATATATTTATCTAAGGTAAATATGATTTTACTTGGTATGTTTTCTCAAATAACAACACACAATATGCATCAGAAAACAAGGCAATTATATAATAATATTACTGTTTGTGAATTGTATTTAGTTCTGCCAGAATTTATGAAAGATAAATGTTTAACTGATGTAAATGTTTACATTAGATCATATGGAACATAGCGATTCATCTGCCTTTTAGAGACGTGTGGAACTCCTGTTCATCCTCAGGAGAGCTATTTATTTTTTAAATATAATTTTATTGATTTCAGAGAAGAAGGGAGAAGGAGAGAGAGACAGAAACATCAAAGATGAGAGAGAATCGTTGGTCTGCCTCCTGCACGCCCCACATTGTGGATTGAGCCCACAGTCTGGGAATGTGCCTTGATGGGGAATCGAACCATGACCACCTGGTTCATAGGTTGATACTCAACCACTAAGCCATGCTGGGTCAGAGAGCTATTTTATATTGCCTTAGATGTTTAGTATATGGTTCCACCAAAAACCTGTGAGTTGCTTGATGCTGACACTGGCATTAATGCAGGGAAACATGCTATTCCCTAGTAACCTAAGTTCATGTTTTTAGTTCATAGGGAAGAAGGTGGGATAGATGGCTAAATAAGTAGGTAGTTGATAGATATATGGATAGATAGATAGATGATAAGTGGTAATGCATACAAATGATATAGTCTAAATGTGAAGTTACCTTTAAAAATTATAATAAGTGGAGACACAATTAGGCTTTAAATACATGATGAGAATTTTATTCAGAACTATAATACTAGTTTATAAGAACATTTTTATTGCATTTGTTCATTAATCCTCGGCACTGTGTGAAAAAGACCAAACTGTTTACATTTTACAGGAAGGAAAACAGATACCAACATTAAGAGCCTTGCTGATTCCCAAGCTCTGGATGTACCAGCCAGGAATCAGTTCCTGTAGTACAGCTTCAAGTGCAGGCAATGTCCCACTAAACTGCTGCATCAGGCATGCAGAATTCTTTACTGCTGTTGGGTTTGTCCTTAGAATCCCCCAATTTCAGGGTGAAACTGTTTGGCTAAATAGTTTAACCCTAACTAAGAAATTAGTCATAATTACCACAAACTTCTAAACCAAAAATACAGAGCCAAGCAACCTGATTCTTTGCCTGTTTTGCACAAATGCAGAGGTTTCCAAACCTAGGTGATATTCAGAATAAGCTTCAGGGCTTTGAGGAAATATAGATTTCTGGGCAACACCCAGACTTATATATTGTTTTGGTGGAAAGCCAAATAGAAAAATAATAGACATCTTCTCCAAAGAGGTCATACAGAAGGCCAATAGACCAAGGAAAG
>NW_006295391.1:2392461-2396609 GCF_000327345.1 Myotis davidii | reverse complement strand
TCATCAGATAAATGCAAACTAAAACCACAAGGAAATATCACCTTACACCTGTCAGAATGGTTACCATCAATAAATCAAGAAACAGCAGTGCTGGTGATAATGTCGAGAAAAGGGAACCCGAGTGCACTGTTGGTGGGATTGCAAATTGGTGCAGCCACTGTGAAGAACAGCATGGAGGTTCCTCAAAAAAATTAAAAATAGAACTACGTTATGACCCAGCAATCCCACTTCTGGCATTTATCTGAAGACATTTGGAACACTAATTTGAAAAGATATATGCACCCCTATGTTCACTGCAGCCAAGATATGGAAGCAACCTAAGTGTCCATTGATAGATGATTGGATAAGGTGGATATAATATACATATACAATGGAATAGTATTTGGCCATGAAAGAAATGAAATGTTACCATTGTGACAACCTGGATGGACCTAGAAGATGTTATGATAAGTGGAATAAGTCATTCAGAGAAAGACAAATCCTATATAATTTCACTTATAAGTAGAATCTAAACTACAAAATAAATGAATAAACAAAACAGAAAGAGGCTCATAGACACAAAGAATAGACTGATGGCTGTCAGAGGGCAGAGGAGTTGGTAGGCTGGGTGAGAAAAGTGAAAGGATTGGCAGTTACAAAATAGATATGGGGATGTAAAGTACAGCATAGAGAACGGAGTGAATAATATTGTAAGAACCATGCATGACGTCAGATGGGTACTAGACTTATTGTTCTGAAGGATTGGAAAGAACTAATAATAGTATAGTTTTCTTCAAACTGTTCAGAATGTGAATATAATTTCTTCAAAATGTAAATTAAAGCAAATGCAAGAGATGAAAAAATTCAAGATTCTTATGGTTTCAAAATACTTTTTTGCAATAAAATATTTCAAATCTCAAATAAAATTAAAGTCAAAATATAAATCATACCTAATGTGTACTAGAAAGTTAGGTCAAAACAATTTTAACACCTACATTTTTACATTTAATAAATTACAAAATTTAATCTTGTAAGATACTTTTATGAAAATAAAACTATATATATTATTTGCAATTCTATTTGCCAATGTAATGAATAAGATCTCAATTCATATATGCATATATATATATGCACATTTAGAATAACATTAGTTGTCTAACATTGTGAAATGTTTTTCAGCCACTATGTGCACCTGTTACAAATACCATGGTGACTTGTCAGTAATTTCAGAAACATGATTTGGAATACAAAGAGAGGCTGGAAGATGGGTATTTGGCACCACTTGGAATTTATTCTTCATTATGCAAGAGTCTCCTGCATTCTCCTCTTCTGGGAGGAGGAATGGATTTGCCTTTCCTTCCTCCTGAGTGCTGCCCCCACTCAGCCCTTCTTGGTCCTCTGAAGCAGTGGGTCCCTGAGTCTGCCACACAGCAAGCGTTCCTGGTATTCAGGCCCAACAACATTTTGTTTTGAGGCCGAGGGGGAGAGAAGTAGAGGAGCACCTGGGTTGGACCCAAGCATTTTTAGGTATGGCGTGGATCTTTAGGGTTACAGGTTGCTACAGTTCTGCTGTACTTGGCAGTTGCAGGGCTCCCTAAAGTGCGGACTCAAAGCAGAGCCTCTCTCACCTGGATCTACCCCCAGTAATCGAGACTAAAGCGAAGAGAACAGTAACATAACGATTTCGACTTCATATACTTGTCAACTCCATATACTTGTGGCAGGAAGTCTGAAGTCACCACTCCTCCATTTCAGCGGAAGCTGCCTGTAATAGAACTGCAGGCTTGTTCCATCTGTCTGTCTTCTCTCACTAGACTACCGTCCTATGGCAAATATGTAGATATTCACTTTGAATATATGGGAGGAAGAAATCACATTCAATAATGCTTTTTTTTCAGATAATTCACACTGCAGTTTGGAAACAACTACATTGAACTATTGTATATCATAGTAGTTCAACTCAGTTACTTTCATGACCCTAGATTTAAAACATTTATTAAATTAGGCAGTGTGTTTTACTTAGCAACAACAACAAAAACTATAATGATGTTTTATATCTTTTAAAGATTCCCTGGCCCTTTAAATAAAAACCAAACAACTTTATTATTTTAAAGGGCTCTAAACAGAGAAAACTTGAAAAAAGAAACTTTAGTTGAGATACCTTCAGATAACAATAATCTGAAAAGAAAGATTAAAGCCAGTTAATTATTCTCCCAGGTGCTTTACACAGTAAGTTCACTGGTTTGGGTTCAAAACCCTGGCTGGAGCTCATTTCTTTCATGTTTTTCTCTCTTTTTTGAGAACTTCAAACTCCTAACTAAACAGTTTCCATTTTTCATAACAGTTACAGATGAGTCAGTGCTTAAGAGAATTGACTGATCTTAATTGGGAATCAGAGCTCCGAGAGGTCTTTCATTTCCACCTTCTTAAACTGCCGACTCACTGGGTGGCTTGGTCACCGATACATATAATGATTTAAAATGTCTAATAATGTTCCTAATTTGAGAAAGTTCAGAATGACTCAAAACCCAAATGTGTACCGAATATCAGCTGTCACGTTCCAGGCTCCTGCTGACACAGTGAGGGCAGAGGTTGAGACAGAAATGAAACCTGAAGTTAATATTGCTGTCACGCTGGTAGACAGAGATCAGGCAGAGCAAGTCCACTCAACTTGAACAGGAGGAGGGTCATACTATTTGTTTGGCTGCTCCGGAGGCCAGCAGACTTATCCTATGCGGGGCCAAATCTTTGTGGGATCCCTTGTGGTCCCCAAAGTTCAGGCCCTTTATTCTAAGAGATTGAAAAAATTATTTCATGGTATTGTGCGTGTCAATGACTAGAGCTGTCACGAAGCTAAGAGCCTGTGACATATTATTGCCATAGCAATAGTCTGCAGTAAACCCACAGAATTTCCTCCAAATGTTGAGTCCTAAGAATGCAATCCAAAGAGGAACTACACAACCATTTGGTACATTCCAAGAGGCAGCATGAGAGTGAAAAGCAGCAGAATGTGCCACCAAAATATGCCATTTTGGCATAAGGATTATTTTGAGCTGAAGGCAATTGAGAAGAAGCAGATACAGGAAAAGCTCTTTGCTCTTTTCCTACTTGCCTAAAAGCAGGGCATACATTTGTAAAGGTGCCCCCCCTCCCACCTCTCTACCAGGAAGAAGGGAAGTAATCACTGGAGAAAAACCTAGAACCATATCAGCCCTAAAACAACATCAGAGTAAGCTGCATAGCAGGCCTGGCTAACACCAGCCCACATCTACCATTAGTTTCCCAATATATTTGCCTTCCCACAATTTACCATCCCTAGAAATTCAAAGTCCTTTTCCTTGGTCTCCACATTTCTCTAAAAATTTGTTCTTCTGTTAAGATGCTATTTAAACCCAAATTCTAACCACCTTTTGCTAAGTACTCCCAGGTGTGTGTACAATGGGCATGTTCAGAAACTTCTGTGCTTTTTCTCTTATTAATCTGTCTTTTCTTAGGCTACTTGATAGGACATGAGAATATTAGAGGGGTGATGGAAATCTTTGAAATTCTACTTATCTCAGGCTATCTTTAGGATCTTCTAATGTATAACTGGGATGAAGAATCACCAGTAGGATCCTTGTATTTTAGATCTAGAAAGAAAGCAGTAGGTGTTTTCCCACCTTCTTTGAGAAATTTGGGAGTGTTGTTTTAGGAAATAAAATCTATATATGTATTTATTAGGCTACTAATTGTTTTTTCTCAATAATTAGCCTTATTTTTGGAAGGAATTTCCCTAGTGGTTGTCTGTAGGTGTTTGTATTTGGACACCCTCACAGCCTATCTGTGTGTGGGTATGTGCCTAGAGGGATTTGGGGAGTGGCGGTTATCAGGCTAGCCTGGGACCAGATTAACCCAGAAAACCCTACTTATTGAAGCTCAGATTTTACTACTTTAATTTTCAATCAGGAAAATCAGGACTTGAAGAGTTTGAAGGCTTTTGCAAAGGCATATCTTATCTAATAAAAGAGAAACATGGTAATTAGCGTATGACTGCTACCCTTCCCATTGGCTAATCAGGGCGATATGCAAATTAACTGCCAGCCAACATGGCGGCCAGCAGCCAGGCAGCTTGAAACTAACATGAGGCTTGCTTGCTTCAGTGACGGAGGAAACCAACGTTCCCCGCCTGC
>NW_006295391.1:2391647-2392273 GCF_000327345.1 Myotis davidii | reverse complement strand
TCCCTTCAGGCCAAACCAGCTGGCCCACACCCGTGTACCAGGCCTCTCTATCCTATACAGTAAAAGGGTAATATGCCTCCCAGCACAGGGATCAGCAGAGCCACGAGGCATCCTGGCACCAGGATGAGTGTGACAGGGGGCAGCGCCCAAACCCCCTGATTGCCCTGAGGCTCTGTGTGTGACAGGGGGCGGTGCCCCAACTCCCCAATCGGCCCTGCTCTGAGCCCGACCAGGGGCTGCACCTAGGGATTGGGCCTGCCCTCTGCCAAACGGGAGCTGGCCTAAGCCAGCAGGTCGTTATTTCCCGAGGGGTCCCAGACTACGAGAGGGCACAGGCCGGGCTGAGGGACCCCCCCACCGAGTGCACAGATTTTTGTGCACCGGGCCTCTAGTTCTATCTAATAATAGATAAACATGGTAATTAACCCTACCTTCGACATACTTCCCACTGGCTAATCAGGGCGATATGCAAATTAACTGCCAACCAAGATGGCGGCTGGCAGCCAGGCAGCTGAAGCAAACAGGAGGCTTGCTTGCTCCAGTGATGGAGGAAGCCAAGGTTCCCCGCCTGCCGCCGCCCAGCTCTAAGCTGCACTCTAAGCAACTATGTTGCAATTATAGAAGCT
>NW_006295391.1:2381840-2391219 GCF_000327345.1 Myotis davidii | reverse complement strand
GCCGGAGGGAAGCCTGCCGGGGTCCCAGGTGCCAGAGGAAAGCCAGTGCCGCAACCGGGGAAGGAAGGCTTACTCTTGCACGAATTTCATGCATCGAGCCTCTAGTCTATATATATAAAGGGCTAATATACAAAGTGTCCCCTTGAGAGTTTGACCAGGAAACCGGGAGTTTGATTGCTTGCTATAACATGTTCTGACCACCAGGAGGTTGTGCAGAATGAAGAAAGGCCCTGGCAGGTGAAGTGAGGCTCTGGCTGGCAGCTGGCAGCCAGCAGCCAGAAGGAAGGCCCTGGCCAGCAGCTGGAAGACCTTGATCAGCCCTGATCGCTGGCCAGGTCTAGGGACCCTGTGCATGAATTTCGTGCACCAGGCCTCTAGCAAGTATCATAAAAGAATCACTACACCTGTTAAAAACTCAGCTTTTAACATTTATCTTCTGGGGAAATGATCCCTATTTTGTGCAATCTATTTTTATTTATTTTGAAGCATTGTTACATCATTTTAACTTGATGGGGAAAATATGTGATCCAGTCTAAATTATGTACTTTTACAGAGCTGGTTAAATTTCTGTAAGGATAAGGGGTGTTTGAATGGTGAAGCCCTACATGCACTTTGTTGGGTAGTTTTTAGCAAAAGAGGGAAAGGTTGGGTTTGATTCTAGTACAAAAGTTCAGGGTATTAAGACTTGAGATTTCATAACCTGGGGTCAGAACTGAGCTATTCTAAGTCTTCAAATCCTAGAGACAGAATTTCAAGAGAACGAGGTGTATTTTTATTTTTATTTATTTTTATTTTTTACTTTTTAAGGTCCCTGATAAAAAAAAAAAGAAGCCATCTTTCATAGTCTCCTTCACTATTGGTATTTTCTGTTTAAAGAATTATTTTTGCTGAACTATAAATTGATATATTTAATTAATTCTTAATTATCAGTGGTTACAGGGAAAGGGGAAAATTAAGACAATAAAATGATAATCATTTTAGCCATGGGAAAAAAAATTAAACTATTCTCTACATTCCTGGTTCCTTAAGCCAGACCTATTTACGTGCATAGCTTGCTAGTTCCTGACTTTAGAATCACACGAACATTTTTTATTCTTTTACTTAAGATTTCCTTTCTTCTGACTTGTGTCCTTCTGAACCTGACATTTGACTTCATCATTTACTCTTAGATTTCGACTTCTGATCTCACGATGTTAAACGATCTTTCTGGCTCTTTTGTCACCCTGGGCCTTGGCACGGTTGCACAGTTTTTACTTAGTGTATTTATTTCTAAAGATTTAGTGTCTCCTATTTTCTTGGTGAGGATTTCAGACTCCACTTCTGATTAAACAGATCATCTCAAAGTGGTGGCCTGACTTGGCCAGTTTTAGCTACTCTTTAAAAGGTGAAAGTGAGGAAATAGTCATTACTGACTAGATTAATAAAAGGGATCTGAGTTTTATCAGTTTTCTAAATTCTTATATACTCCTTTATTATTTCACTCATAACAGTCAAAATATAGTGCATGAGAATACATGATTTAGAAAACAACTGTATGGATAATAGCCACATTGAGTAATGAACTATATTCTATCTCATATTTATAGAGATAAATCCTGGGATCTAGGCTAACATCAGTGTTGAAATTAAAGTCACAATTTTAGAACTATAAGGGATTGTAGTGATTCCATGACATAGGCTAGTATTTGGTACAGGAGAGTTCTTTGAGGTCTCCCTCTCCCTAAGGGGCTACCACAGGAAGTCAGGGTAGGTGAAAGAAATGAGTGAGGGGTGAGCTAGGAAGGGCAGGGAACCTTTACCCCATTTCAATCTCAGCATCTCAGCCATTACTGGTTTTGCCTATGTAAGTTCCAAAAAGTATTTTTGTTTGAACAAAGCTACTGAAAATTAAAAAATGTTGATGACTATGGATCTGGTTCAGTCTAGTATAACTCCACTTGAGGAAACAGAGGCCCAAAGGAGTTAAGTGGGTAGTATCACGAGAAGGCCTACATCTTTCGGCTCTTTGGCCAATACTCTTCCCACTAACCCACAAATGGCATTGTATCCAAGCAATGAAATAATGGCAGTCACAATCATCCTACTGCTCTGAGTCACTTGATAAATAGCAATATGTGGATTTCATATTATCAAATTGTTAAACAAATTTTCTAATTTCACGTTCATATATATAAGAAGCCTGTAGTATTTTTGTCATTTCTCAGAAATTAATGAACATTTCACTGTTTTGTATTCCATAAGAATTTAGATGCAAGATGAAGAGAATACTAAAATAAATAAAATGTGTCCCCAGAACTTAAAAAGCTCATTTTTTTAATGATAGAGTCTATTTTGGGAAAGCCTGGAATCATAGACACTCAAGACTGAAAGCTGCTCAATATAATTTGCTTCAAACAATTTGTTCAATTTAACCAACAAATATTGTTGCATGAATAAATGAATAATGTTGACACACAATATTTCCATTTAATTATCTAAGAATTGATGACTCTTTTTATACTTGTCTATAATGCATTAGACATGACATTATAAAAATAAAATTATGAGTATATTAGAAAGTAATTTTATACATTTCCATTATTAGAAACTATCATTTTTTTCTTTAATTTCTTAAAATATTTATGAAAAATAGCATTTAATAATCTCTAAATTGCATCTCATATTTCCAAATATATGAGAACCTAATATTGAGTCAGTTGCCATTGATAATTCATTTATATAATTAATTCCTAAGTACAATGAATTGGCTTAGTAAAAATTTGGTATGTATGTATATATATTTTCATGAGCATTTATATTATATTAATTCCTTTACTAATTTAACAAAGAATTGACTCATGTTTTATTATTTCCCAGACACTGTGCTAGGAATTAGGTTCTCCTCTCAGTCCCCTTGAGGAACTTACAGCCTAGTAACAGACAGGTTCTTCTGTCTTACATTTTCTTCTCAGATAAAATAATGGTTGTGCTTGGGAAAAAAAGATGGTATCAACAAATTATAAATGTATAAATATATAATGAAAGAAAACACTCTCATTATAAAGCAAACACATCTATGTCAGAATAAAATACACCTTGAATGCCTTTTGAATTTGCAGAGAAAATAAGCTCTTTTGCTGTACAGACATATGGGGATAAACCCTATAAACTAATATAAGAGCTATAAAGATCCATTAAAATAACAATTTTTTAAAATGAAATCATATGTTGGATAGATTTACCAGCCACCAAGCTAAAAGTAGGAGTAACAAAATCTCTATAACTCATAAAATCAACCTATTTCCCTTCTAGTGAAAATGGCAAAGGAAGCATTATTGACTCATTTGCAAACTTATACATAGTAATTTCTGTTTTGATATTTGCTCTTTCTCACCTCCCTAATGTGGCATCATCTAGTTTGCCTTAGGTAATCATGCAAAGGAGGCCACTTTTGGGGGAGTTATCAAGACTCCAGTGAAGGGAATCAAACCCATCAAAGAAGAGGAAGTGATGCATTGAATTGTTTCATAATAACATTCATTTCTCAGTGACCTTCCACCATGCAATCTGATTAAGAAAAAAATCAGCACAATGTGCAACTCTCTCAGTGAGTGCGAGCAGAAAAAAGATACGAGGTGTTATCAAGGAGGTTTTCCACATGTTGTCACCTGGCTAGAGATTTAGGTAATGGCAGTTGAAATCATATTGAGCCTCGGTGCCCCGCGTGCCTATTAGACGCCAGTTAGTGTGTAGTTGTGTCCTCAGCTGGCAGGCGAGAAGGTCTAAAGTTCAGAATGCTTCAAGAAGTCATAATGAAGCCACAAGAGCCATGTTCTTTATGAGAGAAATGTCAGCTCTTGGAAAGTCTCTTAAACTGTAAAGGACACTTCATTACCTAGAAGAACTGACTTAATATACTTTGCAAATGACTTCATAACATTCAATTTTTGAGAATCATTTCCATTCTTTTATCCATAGTACATAGGGAAATTAGCTAAAATATTTATCTTTGCTTCTCTCTAAGTTTTATAGCACTACTCAAAAACTAATTAGACTCTGGCAATTAAATCCTGCATATATGCTTCTCTTTTTCCCCTCTCAAGGTTTACTTGTTATGCAACTTTCTCTATAGCACAGAGTGGCCTACTTAAAGGATATTAATTTAGATTTTTTTCCTTTTTTTGTCAAGCATATTTACTTTTTCTATGTATATCTGACAGGTGCTTAGGAAAAAAAAATAGAGGAAGCCAATCACTAAAATCAGTAAGCATCTAATAAAATATGATTCAAAGTAGGAGGAAAATTTCTCATCATTTGTAAGAGGCAGGTAGGAGTCCTCTTACAAATGTCCCACAAAACTTGGATCTACCTGAAAATGCAAGGACTGCTATGGGGCAAGTTCAAGTATAATATTCACATATAATATGAATCTGTAAATTTAGGGCAAATATGTTTACCCCCCACCAAGGTGTTTTAAACTGTGTATGTCTTCATGACTTGCTCCTTTTATCATTCTCCTTTTTGGAATTACTTGTCCTGGTTGTTGGCTTCCTCTTTTGTGTTGTGGATGGCTCTTGGGCTACTTCCCAAAGTGGTTTAGCAAGATTCAGTGGTGCAGAAGTTAGTTTAACTCTGCTCTTAGCCCAGAGATATAATGGTTTCTTTCCTTTGACAATTTTACCTCTGGGGGATTCCCTATGGCCACCTGAGTGGCAAGATCATGAAGGTAATGATTAGGAGGTGAGTGTTATAAATCTTCCAATGAGTCTTTTTGTTTGTTTTATCTGGGTTTTAGACTAAAGGCCAAATATTTTCACTGTAGCTTGCAAGTGATTTGGTACATCTCACCAGACCTGGGACATTCCACTGCAATGTTTGTGGCCACAGCCACATGAAGAGTGATGTTTTGCAGTGGTAGGTATTCTATTCAAATTTTCTTCAAGAATGTGGTAGTAGGAAGATACTTGCTAAATATTAAAGACCTAGACTACCAAACAGAAAAAAAAAATAGAAGAAGTAAAAGAACCTAATTTCTCCTACTTCAAAATAAATGGAAACAATGAAAAAAACAAAATTTTATCATAAACAATACCAGGGAAATGCTTGATTACTCTTAGAGCTTGTGTACGTATATCAGTGAGAGAAGTCTACCTGGTTATAAACATACACACAAAAATGTAGGAATTAGAGCTAAGATTTCTAAAGAAATATATTAGGAAAAACAGAGAAGACATTAACCCTATTATCTGCACATTGTCAACCAGGCATAGACATAGCTGACTATAAGAATACTAAAGGGCTGAGAAGTCAGAGCTAGAAATAGCCTCATGCCCAGATATTGTAAATTTGTATTTATCCACTTAATCAATAATAAAACTAGAGGCCCAATGCATGAAATTTGTGTAAGGGGCTTGACCCTCGCAGCCATGGCAGCTTGCCTCGGCCCTTGCAGCCCCTGTTTCATCTGGAAGGTTGTCTGGAAGGTTGTTTGGCTGTGTGGTCTAATTAGCATATTACGCTTTTATTATTATAGATATTTCAGTGCCTCTATTCCAAGGTACTAAACTGACCCTGTGAATGACGTAAAAATACATCAGACATGATTCAAGCAGTTACTCATGTATAAGTGGAATAAAATATTTACACAAATAACAAGACTACTATCTGGGTAATACAGATCAGGACTGTGGAAAGAAGGAATTGAACTAGGCCCCTGAAAGCTGGATCAAATCGATAATGGGCATGAACCCTCATGCACTGTTGGTGAGATTGTAAATTGGTACAGCCACTATGGAAAACAGTATGGAGGTTCTGCAAAAAAATTAAAAATAGAGCTACCATATGACCAAGCAATTCCACTTCTGGGTATTTATTTGAAGAATTCAAAACACTGGTTTATATCTTTATTGTTGAAAGTATTACAAATGTCCCTCTTTCCCCCCCATTGACCCCTTCTGGCCCACCCCTGCCCCCAACCCAGGCCTTCACCACCCTGTTGTCTGTGTCCAGGGTTATGTATATATGTATACAAGTTCTTTGGTTGATCTCTTCCCACCAACCCACCCACCACCACCTTCCCTCTGAGTTTCAACAGTCTGTATCTTTATTGTTGAAAGTATTACAAATGTCCCTCTTTCCCCCCCATTGACCCCTTCTGGCCCACCCCTGCCCCCAACCCAGGCCTTCACCACCCTGTTGTCTGTGTCCAGGGTTATGTATATATGTATACAAGTTCTTTGGTTGATCTCTTCCCACCAACCCACCCACCACCACCTTCCCTCTGAGTTTCAACAGTCTGTTCCATGCTTCTATGTCTCTGGATCTATTTTGTTTATCAATTTGTTTTATTTATTAGTGTTTACATATGAATGAGATCATGTGATACTTGTCTTTCTCTGTCTGGCTTACTTCACTTAGCATAATATTCTCCAGGCCCCTTCATGTTGTCTTAAAGGATAAGATATCCTTTTTTTATACTGCTGCATGTATTCCATAGTATTCCACAACTTTCCCCACCCCACTCATCGCAGCGTTATTTACAGTAGCTATGATATGGGAGCAACCTAGGTGTCCATTGATAGATGAATGGATAAAGAAGAAATGGTACATATACACAATAGAGTATGACTCAGGCATAAAAATAATGAAATCTTGCTATTTGCTACAATATGGATGGACCTAGAGAGTGTTATACTAAGTGAAATAAGTAAGACAGAGAAAGACAAATACCACATTTCACTATATGTGGAATCTAAAAAACAAAACAGACCAGAAGCAGACCCATAGATATAGAGAACAAGCAAATGGTTGCTAAAGAGGAGGTGGGTGGGGAGATGAGTGATCTAACTACAGACATGCACAAATTAAATAAAACCATTATATAAATTGTTCCCATTCTGCATGGAGGATAAACATAGCAAGCTAAGGGATAAAAAAGAGCAAAGAGAACTTGAATTTAACACATACTGACAGTCCCACATAGAGAAGTTTTCACCAGACCGAAGCATAAATATAAGCTAATACATAGTAGTGGTAGTTACCATATTAATGTTAATAATATCATTTGATGATGATGACAGGTAACACTTTAAAACTGCAAAATAAAGAAAAAAGGGAAAAGGGCATTTAGTTAAAGAGAACACATATATGTAAATGAATAGCAACATTTTTCTTTATCTAGTAACAAACTCATGATAATGCTCAATATCTCTCTCTATCTTAAAGTCAGAATAACCAAGATTTGTGAAACATATAGGTGAATACCAGTCTTCTCAGAGTGCCTTCTCAACACCTTTATTAGCCTCGAGAGTTTGGCTAGTGATTTCATGGACCTTGTCTCTGTCCGCATCTCAGGGGCATGTTGTACCTGATTTCAAGGAAAGTGAGAAAAAGCTGAAACTTTATTTCTAGCAGATTAATTACATATTTGAGAAAAAGGAACACACATAGGAGGCACATAAATAGTTTGTATTTCATTGAAAAGTTATTCAGACTCACAGAAGTGTATTGCCATCTACTTTTGCCAAAATATTATCTGATTATTGGATACTTTAATATTTAATGTTTAGTCCCTTGTGTTCACAGTAAAAAAATTATATATCTAGATAGATGGTTATTGCAGGGACATATAATGAGATGATCAATAAAAAAACTTTCAAGCATAAAACTACATTAGGATATAATTCTGAGGGATAAGAATGGAAATATCAGTTTAAGGGGAAAAATAAGTGTTGTAAAAATTCTGACTGTTAAAGAAAATCATGTTCAAGTGCATTTTAAATAGGTTATGGTGGTTATCAAATTACTCTTACTTAGATTTCATTGGATACATATAAAGTAATGTAATAATTATATAAGCATCATAATGTTTATTAAAGACATAAATATTTAGAATTACATTTTGTAACTATTTAAACTTATAATAAAATTTGTTTCAATACCAGCTTAAAAATATATGAGCGGATACATGGTTTTACAATATCTTTTTAGGAGATCTGTGAACAAAATATTTCAAGACCAAAGTTGAAAGGGACAATTTTAGAGAGGTAATTTAGTGCTTAATTTAGTCCACTGAAATAGAGCACATCAATTTTATTAGGTAAGCTACAGGGAGCCAATGTTAGTTTGAGAAACATGCTACTCCTTAATTTTGGATGTCCTGTCTGAGTCTTTCGTAGGTGCCATACCCTCTCCAAGCCTCTGTGATTGGAACTGTGCTTCAGAAAAGTCTGGGTGATATGGAAGAAGAGTTTCTCCATGAAAAGATTTCACTACTGAATTGTTCAGGGTCAATAAGCTTCTCAATCATTTTCTCTTGACTATATGTTTGATTACTTCTGTGGGTGGGCCCAACAGTTTTGAGCAAAACGGAGGGCAATATAAGGGGCTATCCCATCCCAGGCCAAATGATCGAGGGAGCCAGAGAATGAAGTGAGCTCCCATGCACTGCAGTCCTGAATTCCTGGACACCCAAGCATATCATTAGAATAGGCCAGATGTGTTAGATAAACAACTGCATAATTATTTTCCTATACTAGCAACCACAGTCAGTGGAAAAAGCAAGAGGTCAGCAGTATCCAGAACTAAATGTATACATTAACCCTTTATCCAGACATCAAATTCTTATCTTTTATTCTTTGTGGCACAAAGTGCTCCCACACTTTTCCCTAGGCCTTTTATCAAGAAATTTTATTGGTATTTGAATGCCTTTTATTACTTGTTTATTCTACTTGTATGTTTTTTATTCTTATTCTATTATTTCAAACTAGAGGCACGGTGCACAGATTCATGCATGGGTGGGGTCCCTCAGCCTGGCCTGTGCCCTCTCACAATCCAGGACTCCTGGATTGTGAGAGGGCACAGGGGATGTCGGACTGCCAGGTTTCAGCCCAATCCCTGCAAGGATGTAGCAGTGCTGAAGCAGCTTCTAGTTGAATGATGCTCCCGCTATGGGAGCGCACTGACCACTAGGGGGCAGCTCCTGAATTGAACATCTGCCCTCTGGTGATCAGTACATGTCATAGTGACTGGCTGACCTGTTGTTCTGGTAGTTTGGTCATAACAGTCACTTAGGCTTTTATAGATATAGACTAGAGGCCCGGTGCACAAAAATTTGTGCACTCGGAGGGGGGTGGGGGGGTCTCTCAGCCCAGCCTTTGCCCTCTCGCAGTCTGGGACCCCTCAGGGTATGACCACCTGCTGGCTTAGGCCCACTCCCCAGACGTTTTGGGCCTAAGATAGCAATCAGACATCCCTCTGGCAGCCCGGCAGCCCTTGGGGGATGTCCACTTGCCAGCGGGGAGCAGGCGTGAGCTGTAGTCGGACATCCTTAGCGCTGCTGAGGAGGCAGGAGAGGCTCCCACCACCACCGCTGTACTGGCAGCCATCAGCCTGGCTTGTG
>NW_006295391.1:2359436-2381644 GCF_000327345.1 Myotis davidii | reverse complement strand
GGCTCGGCTCCAGCTCTGAGACCTCGTCTGCTGAAAGCAGGTCTCTGGGCTTTGTTTGTGTTCTATAATTGAAACACTGTTTCAACTCCAGCTCTGAGGCCCAGCTGGCTGAAAGCAGGTTTCTGGGGATTGTTTAGCTTCTATAATTGCAACATAGTTGCTTAGAGTGCAGCTCAGAGCTGGGTGGCAGCAGGCGGGGAACCTTGGCTTCCTCCTTCAGTGGAGCAAGCAAGCCTCCTGTTCACTTCAGCTGCCTGGCTGTGGGCTTCCAGCCGCTATCTTGGTTGGCAGTTAATTTGCATAATATCGCCCTGATTAGCCAATGGGAAGCGTGTTGGAGGTACAGTTAATTACCATGCTTATCTATTATTAGATAGGACTAGAGGCCCAGCGCAGGATTAAATCATGTGGGTAGGGTCCCTAGGCCTAGCCTCCTGCAATCAGGGCCATCTTCTGCCTGTTCACCAGTCCCCAGGCCAAATACCTTCTCCGCTGCTGGGCTGTCAAGCTGTTGGGATCACCAGCTCATACCTAGCTGCTCTGGGAATCAGGCCTGTGGGAAAGTGGGCACCAGAGACTTCACCTCCATGCACGCACGCTGGGCTGGCCGCTGATGGAAAGCACTGCCCACTTGGGGCCACTCACACAGGTGCTGCCGCTGCTGCTGCTGCTGTTGCCACTGCTGCTGGGGCTTGAGGCACTGACGGAGGCTGTGGGGGGTGCCTGCAACCTACCCACCACAGTGTGAGTGGGCAGCGCATTCCATCAGCGGCTGGCCAGGTGCACACGCATAGAGGTGAAGTCTCCAGTGCCTGCTTTCCCACAGGCCTGAGCCCCGGAGCAGCTGGGGATGAACTGGTGATCCCAACATTCTGACAGCCAGCCTGGTCCTCCCGCCACCCATCCCAATTCCCCCATTCACCATCGCTGATCAACCGGCACCTGTGGGCTGGGGAGGAGGGACCAAGAAGTGGTCAATGCCACCTCATGGAGAATGGTCATTTTGTTGTTCAGTCATTAGGGACACTGGCTTTTCTGTGTGTGTGCTTATTTTTTTTAAAATATATTTTATTGATTTTTTACAGAAAGGAAGGAAGAAGGGTAGAGAGTTAGAAACATTGATGAGAGAGAAACATCGATCAGCTGCCTCTTGCACACCCCCTACTGGGGATGTGCCCACAACCAAGGTACATGCCCTTGACTGGAATTGAACTTGGGACCCTTCAGTCTGCAGGCCAATGCTCTATCTACTAAGCCAAACTGGTTAGGGCAGGACATTGGCTTTTTATATATATACTGGAAGCCTGTTGCACAAAGATTCGCACAATAGGCCTCCCTTCCCCTGGCTGCTGGCACCAGTTTTCCTCCGGCACCCGGGACCCAGCCCTTTGGTCTGACCACAGCGGAGAAGCGAGCCTCGATGCTTGGCTTCTCCTCTGTGGCCGCAGTGAGGCTAGGCTTCTCATCTCCAGCTGCAGTGAGAAGCCAAGCCTCTTTAGTTTTCAGTTTTCAATCTTTGCTTCACGCCTGCATATGCAAATTAACTGCCATCTTTGTTGGGTTAATTTGCATACTCATCCTGATTGGCTGGTGGGTGTAGCAGAGTGACACCAATTTGCATGTTTCTCTTTTATTAGTGAAGATATAGATATGTTGTCATAATGGATGATGATACCCATTTTCAATAACATGAGCATTCACCTCAATTAGACTTTTGGTTTCATTAGATATCTGTGTGCTTAACTCACCCCACTTTTGTTATGATTAAAAACATCCTCTGACTATCCCTTCTATAGATCTTACTAACTTTACATGTAACTTATAATTCATTCTTTTACAAATTCTATATTTTCTAAACCCCTCCCTCCCTTATCCAATAATGAATTTGTCCTCTGACAAATGATGCCTTCTTATCATTTTCCAACTCTGTAAAATGAAGATGACTACAGTAGTAATTAATATATTTATTAGACTATGATCTACTCATCTTATCACTCTAAGGAGAGCTATACTGGCCACAGGGTAGGAGGGATTTGGAAATGCTTATCACTAAAGGTGAATGGAAGAACTTGGGTTTCTCCATGAAAAAAAAAAAAAAAAGAGATAAATGAGTAGTTCCCTTGGGTAAGGAAAGTGTTGCTACTTCCCAGGACCTGAACCAAAGCATGCATCTAGAGATTTCAAAAATAAACTGAGATTCTCTAAGGACAAAAATGCTATTTTAATATGCAATAGTATCCTCCTTCCCCAATATTCTATTTATGCTTTTATATGACCAAAGGTTAAAACATGACTGATTCTTCAAATCTGACAAAAGAGCTTCTGCTTATGTAGGTCAGGGCTCTTTCCTACACCGGAAGCTTTATCAGCTGACAGACTAGACTGATTGTTCTCTGGCAGGCCCTCTTTGTTTCTTAATTTAACACAAGTCTAATCAAATTCTGATATGTATCTATAAAAATACTTCATCACAGGTTTGTAACTTGGTCACAGCCAACTTAATAAAATAGATTCTGTTGGCATAATTGGTTTGTTTTATCATAATTATCTATTCTTCCAGAAATTTTCAATGTCATCTGTTTTTCATCTTTCTAGTTAAAGATGAGTTGTTTGTCTTGTTTGGGGCTGGATTCCTAGATATCTAGAACACCAGATAAAAGATTCAGGCCATTATCACAATTGATGCATCATCACTTATTATTGCTAATATTATTTTCTGACATTGGGGTCCTAAAAGGGTCACCACACAGCATGTAACTGCATTATGTGTGAGTAGGTGTTTAAAAATGAGGTATGTTTTTTATTTTACATGGAGGCAGTCACAAATAACATTTATATAAGGAAAATGCAACTTTTAGCAGAGTGTTTCTTACACAGCCCCAATTTCTATAACCTTTATTTTTCCTTGACAGTACTGAATAATGGATTGTATAATATTTTTAGATGCCTCCGTTACAAAGATAGATTTGAATTATTCTCAGTTATTAGTTCAGTGCAGTCTTATGGCATAATCTTCATTAGAAAAGCTTGATATATCTTTGTCACGCCAAATTTCTGTTTTCTCACGTAATATAAACTTGCTTTATATTTAATTTTGTGCATATTGTAGACCAAAGTTCTGCATTTTAATTGCCTCTTTGTAATAGTTGATTAAATAAATTTCCCTCCAAAATTTATACCACTCTTACCCACTTCCCTGCTTCTATAAAAAGTATACATATTTATGTTGCTATATGATGAATATAAAAAGGCATATTTTCTATTCACCTGACAAACTTGCTGCAAATGTATTTGAGTAAAGATTACAGTAAGTAATGTTTTATTTTTCTAAATTCTAAAATTTCATTTGTCATCTGAAACATAAACTTTTTAGTGGAAAAGCTTGGAATGGATTTACTTACAGACTTTCTTAGAGAAAAAAACCCAGGGAATTTTTAAAAATATTGAATAATAAATTAAACCTTAAAACTTGACCAGTAACAATTAATTAATTGATAAGTACTTAATTGTTTAATATTTTTTTTCAAACTTCATGAGAAATTTTATAAATGGAAAAATATTGTAAAATTGGGTTATAATGTCCTATAGAACAATAATATATATTAGAATGAAATTTTATTATAATGCATGTAATATTGAAAATCATATCCTTAATTCTTGGATGTACAACTTAAAGCTGGGTTTATCCAACACAAAGAAAATCTCAACATCAAAGATAGTATAATAGTACAGACAATAGTTTTGCATTCCTCTTACCATTTTTTAACTGGGTCCTAGAATTTTCAGGAAGGCTTTATCAAAATGGGAGAGGAAATGAGATTTAAGAGTAATTGCTGCTTATTTCTGGTTATGAATGTTTCCTTCACCCTTCTAAAAAAAGAGCATGTTTCTCTCCATTAAAGAAGACCCTTTCTAATAATACATAAACTAGCATGTTCCTACTGAGGTCAGAACTATATTTTATGTGTATATATTAACTAGGTATTCATTCTCTCAAACTGGTCAATTGTAAGGGCACACAGACTCATAAAGTTAGAAGCAGGTGTGATTTTTATTTTATCTACTTCTGTACTAATTAAAAATTTAACAAGAAACAAATATTACCTTTATAACCAGTAAAAATATTATAACTTCTAAAAAAAGTAGCTGCTGCCCTAGATGGGTTGCTCAGTGGATAGAGCATCGTCTTTTGGACTGAAGGGTCTGGGGTTTGATTCTGGGCAAGGGCACCTGCTCAGGTTGCAGGTTCGATCCCCAGTAGGGGGCGCGCAGGAGGCTCCCATCAATGATATTCTCTCATCATTGATGTTTCTATTTATCTTTCCCTTCCTCTCTTAAATTAATAAAAATGTATATTTTTAAAAAGTAACTGCTGCTTAATGGAATTTCCTCCCTCCTCTGTGCTGCAATGAAATAACATGCTAATTTGTATTTTCCCTCGAGAGAGAGCAAATGGTTTGTGGACAGAGAGCAAACAGTCCTTTTCCAGGAGTATTCACTGTAAACAGATGCAGACATTATTTATTAGAGTTCAATCATGGGTAATGTTTTGTTTTATACAACAGTAGAAGTGGTCTTTATTAACTTTTTTTTAAAAAAAATAAGCAGTAAGTATCACTGATGAACTTTTCAAATTATAGTGATTAGTAGGACTTTTGTGTGTGTTTTTTTTTTATACAGTATGCTCTTTCATATCCTTTTATTAGGTAGAAAAATATCACCAATGAATATAAGTTCTAAAATTAAAAATAGCTAATTCTTTTTCTGTGGATTGGTATCTAGGAGTTACATTGTCAGCTAAAGACATAACAATGTGACTTTTATATTTCCCCTCTGCAATTATTTAAAAGTATGGCATTTGCAGATGGATTAGCCTGTGGAAAGATTAAACATGAATATTCTTAAATAACTACCTTTGTTATGTATGGATTATTTCAATATCTTAGTCTTTTATGTCATGTAGCCTGCTATGTGAATTAATGTCAACAAATTTTATGGTGTGGCTGATTGATTTTTAAGGGATTATGTTTTAGGTAAAGAGTCTGATTTTCAGAAGTAGGCAGATAATTAAATATTCCTAGTCATTTTTTATATTTAATGGAAATATAAAAACTTTATTATTTGAAAGCACAACTTCCTTTTAAGGAAGATGGATGCTTACATAAAATCTAAAGGTCATTACTGACTCTGAGCTGCTAATAGAGCTCCTTCATGTGGAACCTTGGATCAGTTTTAGATATTCAATGGTGTTCCTGGGGTTGATGAATATTATAGTGAGAAGTGGGAGTCAGAAGCAGTCTGGGAAGGATAGAATGAGCAATGGAGAGAAAACAAGGGCTAAAGCAGAGGGGAGACAGCAATATCCCAGAAGCTGGTGTGCTCAATGGGGTCAGGTATCCAGTGAAAACTGTTCAGTGATAGGCTGAATGAAAGGGCTGCTGGAACAGGAAAATCTAATATGCAATGTTCAGTTCTTGGCTTTGTGTATGTAAATCCCACTTTGATCTCCTAACATGTAAGGACTGATCTATATTAATAAAAGGGTAATATGCTAATTAGACCAAGTTGACCGGGCATCTTCTGGTCATCTGGTCCTCCTTCTGGAGAAAGCCATGGTGGCGGGAGCCAAGGCAGAGAGGTGGTCAGGGGAGATAAGGCCAGCAGGGGAGGGCAGTTAGGGGTGCTCAGGCTGGCAGGGGAGGGCAGTTAGGGGCAATCAGGCAGGCGGGCAGAGTGATTAGGGGCAATCAAGCAGGCAGGCAGGTGAGCGGTTAGGAGCCAGCGGTCCCAGGTTGAGAGAGGGATGTCCAACTGGCAGTTGGACATTCCCCAATGGGTCCTGGATTGGAGAGGGTGCAGGCCAGGTGAGGGGCCCTCACCCATGCATGAATTCCATGCACCGGGCCTCTAGTGTTCGTATAAAAGCTTTTTATGAGAGATGTTTGTTTGTCTGTTGGCTTCCTTTTTAAGTAATGACCATGACCAAGTGCCATGTTTGTGTGAATACAGTGAAGAAAAGGTATGACACACGAAAGACAGCCAGACTCTTCTTTTTTTTTCTTTTTTTAAAAAAATATATTTTATTGAGTTTTTACAGAGAGGAAAGGAGAGAGATAGAGAATTAGAAACATCGATGAGAGAGAAACACCGACCAGCTGCCTCCTGCACACTCCCCACTGGGGATGTGCCCGCAACCAAGGTACGTGCCCTTGACCGGAATCGAACCTGGGACCTCTCAGTCCGCAGGCCGACGCTCTATCTACTGAGCCAAACCGGTTTCGGCAGACTCTTCTTAAAATAATTCTGTAGAAGCAAGAGCTGAGGCCAGAGATACCCATGAAAAAAACAGTCTCCTTAGAAATTTGTAGAAATCTTTGACTGGACACTCATCTTCCCTCAGCACATCAATAGGGAAAGGACTTGAGACAATCACCCTTCTTACTAAAATTCTGGGCACCTGCAGCTGCCACTTGTGTTTCATAAATATTTAAAGTTGTGAGGAATCATGACATAAGCAGGTTTGTGAAATTTGAACTCTCCTCTCTGTTGTTGCCTCAAAAATCACTCACAGAAAGCTTCCAAAACCAATATCTTGGCATATCAGACTAGTACTTTTTCTAAGAGAACTATGCATTCTTTCATCTGTTTGTTAAATAAGTATTATGTATCTACTCTGCATCAGAAACTGTTTTAGGCTTTGGAAATGCAAACATGAATAAGATTGTCACTGTCTTTATAACGATTATAGCCAATTTGGGAGGAAAAGCACGTATATGATTATAATAAAATGTAATGGAACAAGAATAGGATTATTTTACTATTATTCTTTATTATTTCAAAAATCTCTTTATTCTATTCTTATTTGGTAGGATTCAAAAGAAAATAAAGTATAATTGCTGAGACAATTGGTAAAATCTTCAGAATAAAGATAAAATTTAACAGAGACTTCAGGTTCAAAGTGATGGTCTGAGCACATACCTTTACCTCTATTCTCAAGTTTCAATAAAGTGATATAAAGAAATCCTTAGCAATACTAAAGAACTGGGATGGATCCCATTAGTAGATCAGAAATTCTGAAAAAAAATTAGAAAAAAATATCTGTTAGGATTGGCATTGGGAGGAGCCATAATAGTTGAAAGACCATTGAAAATGTGAGTGTTGCTTTTCCTAAAAGAACACTACTACTCCAAGATTAGGGTAAGCAAATCCTGAGGCTAAGCGCAGGAAAATGACTAAAAGATTTTTAGTTAACTACTCATTTTTTTTCCAGAGTGCCTAGATTAGATTTTTGCCTTTAATTATAGCTAGCAAATATAGATTTCTAAATAAAATGGAGAGTTTGCCAAAGTGGACTCCTACTCTAGGCATGAGGGCTGGAGAAATAAGCAGGACTGGTAACTCTTGGCTTTTAGAATTTATGTCATGAAATTGTCATAGGCATGAAAGGAAGCTTGCTGTATATTCTATCCCCTCCCACTATGGGCTCATTCAGGCAATTTTGAGTCATAATCATTGGAAGAAGAAGCATGATTTTTCATAAGTGCTGAGGAAACATAAGCCATTGAACTGATTAATTCCAGATGTTTTTAAGAGAAAATCACTTGAAGGAAAAGGAGGAAGTAATGTCAACAAACAAATGATCTAGTCTCTGAAGAAATAGTTAATGCAGGAAACAGAAGAAAAATTTTAAATGAGTCTATTTGATATTCTTGGACTGTTTTATGAAGACACCACGTCCACAGAGCAAGAATAGTCGGTTGGAAAAAGAAAAAAATAAGAATTGGAGAGTAGACAAATTCTTGGGAAATTAAGAGCATATTGTCATTGAAAGAAGTTAATAGAAAGTTTGAATTGCAAAAGAGACATGATTGACAGCTAAAGCATTAATTTGAAAGTGAATGCATTGAGTACAAAATAAAAAAATAAGGAAAGAGACAAAGAGGACAGATCTAAAACACCTAATATTGGTTTGAAAGAAGTTCAAGAATTCTATATATGTAAAAGCCTAAGCGACCAAATGACTGAATGACCAAACGTCCAGTCGCTATGACGTGCAGTGACCACCAGGGCAGATGCTTAATGCAGGAGCTTCCGCCTGGTTGTTGGTGTGGTCCCACAGCAGGAACACCGCTCATCCAGAAGCTGGGCTCATGGCTGGCAAGCGCTGCTGCTGTGGCTGCATGAGCCTCTCCTGCCTCTGTGGCAGTGCTACCAAGTGGTGGCAGCGGCAGACTCAGTGGGGCCGAGATAAGTGGGAGTGGTGCCTGCTTTGTGCACTGCTACATCCCTTGGGTTTCAGAAAGCAGCAGTCCAACATCCCCTGAGGGTTCCCGGATTGCGAGAGGGTGCAGGTCAGGCTGAGGGCCTCTAGTGAAATAAATGAGGAATTTAAAAAATGGTATATCAAAAGAAAATTTTCCTGAACTGATGAAATTTAAGTCTTTCTTCAGATTAAAAAATCCCTTCAAATATTTTATGATAGTATTGTAAAAAAAGGGAGAAAAATACATAATATTAATAAATCTTAGTAAAATTAGTGAATTCCAAATTGCAAAGAAAATCTAAGAGAAAGAAGAGGATCCTTACAAATGAATTCTTAGTTGTTAAAGTAGATGTTCAAGAGTTAGGATACAATGTCTACAATTAATAAAATAATTTTATTATAGCAACAGATGACGATAAAATAAAACCAGTATGTTACATAGGTACGCTTCAGCAAAATAAAATAAAATAAAATAAATGAAAAAGGAAAGACCTATAAAAAGTGATGGAGAGAGAAATACCCAGTAAAATTTTATTTAAATTTAAATAGTTGCTGATATTATGGTGTGGAATTTAAAATGATTATTAAGAAGGAACTCCTGAAATATCTTAGGCAAAATAATAACATGTTAATCAATGGGGAGTTAGACTTCTACATGAATTGAACAAAATATAGGAGAATGGCAGGGAAATTGAGTTTGTTAGAGCTCCTATTATATAAGATTAGTGACCCAGCACGTAAAATCGCACGAGACCCGGGACCCCAGACCCCGTCATGCTGCGGGACTCCCCTGAGTCCCATTGCACCACGAGACCCAGAGTCAAGTCAGCCTTGCTGTGGGACTGAGAGTCAAGTCCCCGCCCACTGTGCACGCCTCGCTGCGCATGCAGCCTCCTGGTGACCGGTCTTTGGTCTTTTCGGCTTTAGGGTCACTGGGTTTTTATAATATAGATGCTAAGAGGTTATACGTATGATTGGTTTTGCAATTAAGAGGAAACATTTAAAATATATTTTTATAAATTTAAGGTACTATCTATAATACTTAAAAATAAGATGGAACTGCCCTATCACTTGAGGAAACCAAAAAAGTAAAAGAAATCTTGATCATAATAAGAAAAATTTTGGCAGGAAAGAGTAGTCTAACCTTGATACTAAAACAAGGCAGGAAAAAACTAAAAGCAACCTCACCTCTGAATATAGAGGTAAAAGTTTAAATAAAATATTTAAAACACATTGGGCTGAATTAAAATTACTAAGACAGTATAATGGGCCATGATTTTTATTTCAGGAATGCAAGGTCAGATCAACAGTAGGAAATGAATTAATATAATCTCTCCCCTAATAGATTGAGGATAGAAGCATTTATGTTGCTTTCTTTGATCACGAAGACTTTTAGGTTTGTTCTTCTGCAAAATAAACCACTAGAAAATTGCTTTAAAAGTGTTTTTCACAATAGCACCAAAATTATAAGTGTAAGAAATATTTATGATCTATATGAACAAAATTTTAAAACTATATGAAGATAATTTAAAGAAAGATCTTAATTAACTGAAGACAAATATGTTGTCCCTTCTCAGAAAGAATCAATTGTGTAAAGCTAATATTTATTCCAAATTACCATATAAACTCAATGTAATTTCAGTCAAAATTACAATGGGACATTTTTTGAACTTTATATATTGATCATACAGGTTTTTCTAGAAGTGTGAATATTTATAATAATCCAGGAAAATTTAGAATTCATAAAGCTATTTAACATTATGCATAATAACAATAAAACACAACTCTAATATTGATTAGTAAATTATGAGACATTGTGCAAAAAGACTACTAATTGGCTACTGGAAAATATGAATACTGTAGGATAATAGAAAATGATTTTAACAATATATGGGAAATAATATATACTCAATTATGAAAAACAAAGTTTGAAATATGAAGACAACAATTGTCAGATGACATGAAAAACAGTGTGTTAGAGATGAAGATAACACTTCTTACTCTTAAAATGTGTGATATAGTTGATGTATCCTATTTCAATAAAACAAAAATGAAAAAACAGCAAGTAGGATCATAATTTATAGGCTCAAAACACATTAATCAAGAGTTTATTTTTCTTCTGAAGTCACATAGTTTAGAATGCTCTATTTTCATTAAAAAATAAATAAAGTAAATAAGCAATTAGCATGAGCATATTCTCCTTTGTAGCCACCATGTGTCTTTAGCCATGAATCATGCTCGCCTCCCATGTTCTCATGTGGATAAACTGCTACAGATAAGATCCCCCACACTTCTGTGTGCATGGAATCATAACTTATGTTCTAGTAGAACTGCTGTAGGAATTTGTAACAAAGATCTTTAAGTCTGTTTTGTGAGGCTGACCATTCCTTTCAGGATGGTCTTGATTACAATTTTCTTCCATGTATTGAACCAAATCTTTGTCTCTGTAATTGCTGCCACTGATTCTGGTTTTGTCAAATACATTGAAAGAAGTATTGCATTGTGTGTCAGTTTTTCAGATATCCGAAGTCAATTTCATGTTGTCCTTCATCTTCTCATCTCTAGTCCTAACATCCTCAAACCCTGTAGAACTTTCTCATGTAACATAAATTTGTCTCTCAACATTTTCTTCACATTCCCTGACAGATAATTTAGGTTCACCAACAAAAATTAAATTATGCTTTCTGGATGTAAACTGGCCACTACAGAGACCAGGGGAAATGTTATGCTAAAGGAACTATAATTAATGCAGAGGCCAGGCCTTGGTGTATACTATATCCTCTTACAACTCTCAGATAAAACACAAAGTTCCATTAAGAGACAAAAATGGTAATTGTGAAGGAAAAGAAAAATAAGAAGAAAACAATGACTTGAAATGCACATTCCAGTATTGACCCTGTCCATTCACTGTACCAGAATCGCATGGGCAGCTCCATCCCTAATGTCTGCTTCTAACTTTTTCAATGAAGAATTATGTTGAACAGAAAATCTGGCAGCTAACCAACCCTGATGCACAAGAACTTCAGCAGAAGATACTTTATTTAGGACAATCTATTGCAATTCTTTTTTTTAATGAATACCTGTCTGTAAAATCACACGTTTATAATTAAAGAAAAATATGGAATGATCTATGATTATAGGATATAGGCAGGCTATAAACAAACAATTAGTGATACAATAAAGTCCAGAGTATGCATACTAGATATTTGTTATTTTTTCCCCTTTTTAGGTAAAACACAAAAGATAAGTAATTTAGTCTTCAATTGATTTGGGAAACCATTTTTACTATTAAAACAAGCTTTCTAAAACATGATTTTAACTTTCATTTATTCATCACCATCTTTTATCTCATTTTCCATATTATTATGAAAAACAATTTTTTATGATTTTACTTCATTGGCATTAAATTAAAATTAAAAATGGCATTAAACTGGAGTAAGTCACGTCCTTGAAATTCCAGGGAAATAATCTTTCACTGTATAATAGTGTCATGCACCTTCTTCTACTTTTTCCAGCAATCCTTTTTTTCTAATTTCATCCAGAAGTTACAATCCCCAGAATATGAAGTGTTTGAGAGTAGAGAAAAGAGCAAGTGTTGCATTATATCCTATATTATGCACTTACCTCGGGAAAAGTCTTGTATCCTGGTGCTGGGTGAGCAATAAGGACCATTTATGCATTGTGCACTGGTAGAGGTAGGTTTTTTATGTACTTTCCTTATATAAAAAGCCCTACTGTACTATCTGGGTCTCTAAATAGCTAAAAAGGCTGATTGGAAACAAATTTTACTTTGTGGACAGATGACACCTATCTATCTATCTATCTATCTATCTATCTATCTATCTATCTATTTATCTATCTATCTATCTATCATCTATCATCATTTGTCTATCTATTTAAACACAACAGAGGCTAAACACATTATAGTGAACACATTACCCAGGCAGGTCTAGCAGCTGTAAAAAACAGGGAACTCTTACCCTTTGGGATAGCATAGATGGACCTAGAGAATATTAAGCTAAGTGAAATAAGCCAAACTGAGAAAGACAAATATCACATGATCTCACTTATTTGTGGAATCTAATGAACAAAGGAATTGACCAACAAAATAAGAACTGAAGCAAGGGAGGCATTGAACAAACTGACATACCTTGATATGGGGTTGGATGGGATAAGAAGAGATAAACCAAAAAACTTATATACTTATATGCATAGTCCATGGGCACAGGCAATAAGGTGGTGGAGACCTGGGGTGGTGGGTAGAGGTTGGGAGGAGGGGGACAAAGGGGGAGAAAAATGGGAGATATCTGTAATACTATCAACAATAAAAACATATTAAAGAATTAAAGCAAAAGGAGTCATACATATACTGTGTATTCTTTAAAATAAAGCTTCAGATAAGAGTCTCAAGGAGGAGTAAACAGGATAGTATTCAACAGCATGACAGGATTTATGAAAAAAATTCAATATAAAGGTAAAGAAGAATTATTCTGAAGATTCAGAGAAAGAACATACTTCTGAAATAATTTTTTGTAAGCACGAGTGCAAAATGTTTTAGAATATTTGCCTTACTTTCCTATGGAAAGTTTAATAATATGGCGATTGCAAAGTAGAAACACGCCAGTATTAATTAGGATGTCTTTGGCTGCAAGTAACAATACATTGTTTTGTCACATAACTAGAAATATGGAGGCAGAGTAGATTCTCCTGTAGGCTCATTAGAGAGGTCACGTTGCCATCAGTGCCTTTGTCCTTCCAACCTGAATGGGTTGGCTCTTTGTTGTCAGGCTGGTTTACCCCGTGGTCTCAAGTTCCATGTATCACACCCTCACATATTAATGTGCACATGATAGAAATGAATGACTCTTCCTAAGTATCTTTATTAAGAGAGAAAAGCATTATGCAGAAGCTACCAGTTAACTTCTCTTCACAATGACCTCAATTAAATTATATAAATGTTCTTCAGGCAATTAGTGAAATGAAAAATCGAATAACTAAAACTGGCTTAGACAAATTATCCAGGGAGATTATGATATCCATTATGGGGACATGTAGAGAAGAAAAGATAGGATGAAATAGTAGGTTATAGAAGGGAATTACCTAAAGTCAAAAAAAAAAATTAAAATCCACATTGGGAACAGTAAAAAGCAGGAATAAATTTGAGAAAACTTAATTGGTGATTATAAGCTAAAGAAGCTCTCCCAGTGTGCTGAATAAAAGGAGTAAAATTTTAGAAAGTTAAAAGAGAAATGATATGCAAAAGCTCAGAATAAGGTATTTATGTCCTATCTGTAGGGTACATTTTTTCTCTACCCCTTTCTCTCTTTCTCCCTCCTGTTTGTCTTCTTCTCTTGTTCCTCCCTTCTTTCTTCCTTCCTTCCTCCCAACTTCCCTTCCTTTTCCCTCTCTCCCTCCCCCCTCTTTCTTCCCTCCTTTCCCCTCCCCTCTTTCTGTTTTTCTCTCTTCTCCTTCACTTATCCATTCAATCCTTTATTCATCCACCATTATTGACTACCTTCTAAATGCCTACTAAACTTGATTCTCTGTGGGAGGTGATCAGATAAAGCTGTAACTGAGGCATTATTTAGTCATCCTAACAGCCTCATGGGTTAGGTTTATTATTCTTTTCTCCACTTAAAAATTTTCTCCATCTAAGAGGCTTAGAGACATTAAATCCTTGC
Source organism: Myotis davidii (assembly GCF_000327345.1). NCBI lineage: Eukaryota > Metazoa > Chordata > Mammalia > Chiroptera > Vespertilionidae > Myotis > Myotis davidii. Next base: position 2,367,700 of record NW_006295391.1, on the reverse strand, counting down.
ATACGGTCACTGAGATAGTGAATGGCAGATCAGAATCCTTTTTTTTTTCCCCATCTTTGCCTTCTTTCAAGTAAACCCTCTTCCTATGTGTCAGCGATAGTTCTAAACCTGATATGTAAGCTCATTATACTATACTATTCTGCATGCACACACAGATGGGAAAATGTGAGGAAGAAGAAGTATTGGCTGGTTTAAATAGAATCAACTAAACTTCGGGTGAATCCATGGATGATAAAACCTTAGTGAAATTTATGTACGAATAAGTACCATATCTTGAGTGCTATTAGGTCCAGGAATCTTTTACATTTTTGTCTCCAGATTTTACAATAATCCTACAGAGGTTTCCCCCTTTACAGACAGAAAACTTGACCCTTAATTTAGAAAGTTTATCTTGATGAAGATCACAGTCTAGTAAGAGGTTGGGAACTTGACTCAAGTTCTGTTTGATTTAGATTTTTTTCCACTGTACCACGTGATCTTTGGAGGGTGAAGTCGAAGAAAACAACTTGATGTCACAGAGAAAAAGTAACGAGGTACTATTGTTACCAGAGAAATTAGGGGGTCCAATTTCCCTGGCAGTAGTGGGGGTGAGGTGGCTCTTGTGATATCTTCAGAAAAAGATTTTTCTGAGACTCCCTGGAGGATGAATGGTTTTTATTGGTGTGGAGTTATATTCCTCAGGTTGTAAAATCCCATGTCCCTTAAATCAGTCCTGAAAAGGGTGCAGTATGGGTTCAGCAAAAGTAACACCAACAGTATTCAGAGCTTCTGTTCAACTGCAGCCAGGGTCCAGTCCAGAATCAGTTAGTTACAGTCCATCAGTCCATCATGTGGAGTATACATGGTGATGGGTCATGTGGACATGCAGGGGAGCACATTCCCCCTGAAACAGGAGTCAGGAGTGCAGGCAAGCAGGAGAGGCGAGAGACTAGAGTGAGGGCTCTTTTGTTCAAAAGTTTAAATGTTCAGGTTTTCAGGCCCTTGCAGTGGCCACGCTATTCTGGCCACTGACTCACTACCAGGTGTGACTGGCAGACAGGTCAGCACCTTCCCATGTCACAAACCTTATTGAGCATGCGTCCAAAGCACCTTTGTCCAGTCCCTATCCTCATCGATCAACAGGGAACAGAATTGGAGAGTGTTCAATTGGCAAAGGCTAGCAAGACTGTATTATTTAGTCTTCCCTTTCATACTTTCTTGTGAAATAACAATCAAGTTATTATAACAGTGTCACTCTCATACATATTCTCTTACTGAATTCTTAGCATGGGCCAAGCCCCTGAACTACAGTGACCACAAGTAGACAGATTCTTCCTTCATAAAAACCTTCTCTCTGGTCCTTCTAATACTAAAGACAAAGCTGTTTTTAGCCCACTGCCTACGGGAACATTTCTTACATACCTATCAATTTTGATTTACAATGGTGTCTAATAAGAGTATATTTCTGAAAATATGAATTGAAAGAACAAATTTGTTTTCATTAAAAAAAGAAATGATATGGAAAGCAGAGAATATAGACTAAAAGCACTTATTATAATAAAGCAAGGGGGAAGGGAAATGTATGAAAGGCTAATCAAAGATTTAAGAAAGATCATTTTCACTGGGTGAAAATTGATCTGAGTCTATAAATTAAGAGTGACCCATATATTTGAGGTAAAATGAATAGTAAGAGACTCACACTTTTACATAGTTAAATCCTATAAGATTATAGACAAGGGAATAAAACATCACCCAAAAAGGGGGGAAAAATAATACTAGACTTGGACCTTCATTATATGGCAGTAAATTGTGAAAAATAATGTAAAATTTTTAGAAGCAAGAAAAATGTAACCCCCAAATTCTCTGTGTGTGACTATGGCCAATCTAGTTTGAAAGCAAGAGACTACTTGTATTTAAAGACTCTGAAAGTGTACTCCTTATTTGCCTTTCCTTGCAATTGAAGATATACTTATGTGGAAATTCAAGATAGAGAAAAGTCTAGTACTGAATTTTGTTGAAGTTAAGTGGTAGAAACTGAAGATTTATATACTCATTTAAGATGCCATTCAAATATAAAGACAATAGAATTTTCTGAAACATAGGACTTACAAATTCTTCCAGGAAAAAAAAAGACATTCTTTAGTTCCTTTAAGAACCTAAGAATAGTAAACTTGTAATATAAAAGGATGGGCTGTAAGATATAAAGCAACCTAATTTGATGAACTATAAATATCTCTGGCAGCATGATTATTGAATTGAATGAAAAATATAAAATTAATTATTGAAAATGGTGTTTTATATAGTAAAACAATCCTATATAATAATGAGGTAATATGCAAATTGACCATTATGCCCTCACACAAGATGGCTACCCCCATGTGGGCACAAGATGGCCTCCCCCATGTCATCACAAGATGGTTGACACAAAATGACTGGCAGGAGAGGGCAGTTGTGGGCAATCAGGCCAGTAGGGGAGGGCAGTTGGGGGAGACCAGGCTGGCAGGGGAGGGCAGTTGGGGATGTCTGGGCCTGCAGGGGAGGGAGGGCAGTTGGGGGTGATTGGGCCAGCATGGGAGCAGTTACGCATCAATCAGGCTGGCAGGGGAGTGGTTAGGGAGTGACAAGGCTGGCAGACAGAAGCAGTTAGGGACAATCAGGCAGGCAGGCAGGTGAGTGGTTGGGAGCCAGCAGTCCCAGATTGTGAGAGGGATGTCTGACTGCCGGTTAGGCCCGATCCCACAATCGGACATCCCCTGAGGAGTGCCAGATTGGAGAGGGTTCAGGATGGGCTGAGGGACCACCCCCCCCCCGCCCCAGTGCACGAATTTCATGCACTGGGCCTCTAGTATAAAATAATAAGCTAGGTCCATAACTCTTTCTTAAAAAATAAAAACTAAGATGTGTGTAGGAAAAGAATATCATGGCAGTGATAAATTCCTTTAGCAAACAAGTGACTCAAAGGTCATCATTTCTTTTTGTCTGTGGAAAACAGAAAATACAAATTTAGAAATATATTAGAAATGTTATCACTAGTAAAATTAAGAAAAATAAATAATTTCCCAAACTATTATAAAATACATTAAAAAATAGGTGTTAACAAAAATAATAATTCACTTTTAATTAGAAGTGTATGGAAACATATCAAAGTAGAACATATTAAGAAATATAATACCAATTATTTTAGTAATTGTTATAAATATAAAGTTTAAAAAATTGTCTCTGTGCTGCTTAGAAGAACACTTCAAAGTTTGACTGCAAGAAGATAGACCAAGGTAGACCAGAAAGTCAGAAACAAAAGAAGAGATTCAATTACTGATATCAGACAAAATATTCAAATAAAAAATAATTGAAGGAGATTGAATGGTATTTTACATTGATTGATAATGTTTCCTACTGTAAAACAGAATAAAAATTTAAAGTATCCTATAGAGACATTTGTCCCCAAAATGATGATTAAGACAAAAGCATAATTAATAAAGAAGTACAAATGGCTAATATACATATCAAAACTCTTCTCCCTCATTGAGAGTCAAATGAATGCAAATAAAAGTAACAAGGTATTATTTTTTCCCTTAAGTTGCAAAATATTAGGTAATTGTGAAAACTCATTTGAGAATTTCATGGGAAGACATTCTCTTATATCTACATTGAATCAAACTATGGAAAACAGAAAATAAATGTGCATAGAGACATTTCTTATATCTTACCCCAAATCATGTAAAGTAATAAATGCTAAGGCAAAATCAGAAAAACTAACTAGTACTTACATGTGCAATAATATTCATCACATACATCATTTTTTTACAAATGAGAAAAATAAAATGGATTAGGGCTAAATAACTTTTTGGAATCATGCATTGGAATGCAAAGTGAGAGGCAGAATCCATATAGTATATGAAATCCCCTGGTTAAAACATAAAAGAGAGAGATGCTCAGCCAGTGTGGCTCCATGGTTAGTGTCAACCCATAAACCAGGAGGTCACCAATTTGATTCCTGATCCGGGCACATGCCTGATGTTGCAGGCTCGATCCCCAGTAGGAGGCTTGCAGGAGGCAGCCAATTGATGTTTCTCTTTCATCATTGATATTTCTCTCTTTCTATATGATATTCATCACCCTTTATTTATAACTGTGAAAAATAGGAAACAAGTATCACAGAAGAAAAGGATGTGAGATATATATATATGATGTGGTATTATATAATTATTAAAAAGAGGTCTTTGAAGAGTTATCAGTGCATTGCAAAATGTTTGTGAATTGATGTTAAAGTCAAGAACGCCTGATGAATAATTGAGTTGTCAATGTTATCAGGACTATGGAAAAGTACATTTAAAACTTCAGAGAGAAAAACCTGCCAAAGTAGTAATCTCACTTCGCTTGAGAGATAAATTATAGGTAGATTCTTTTCTGGTTTCTCAGACCTCTCTGTGTGCTCTAAATTTCCTATTTGCAACATGTATTATTTTAATAAAGAAAGATATCAGTAATTGAAAAAAAAGGAAAAAGGGCTTTTTCCCCCCACTTCCAATTTAACTCATTTTTTAGGTGAACTCAAAGACTGTGGTGTTTTGTAATAGAATCTCTAGTTCTTTCTCTGTCCTGAGATGTCATTTTTCTGAGACTGGAGGTTGAAAAGCTTTATATCTTCACACTATCTCTTTGCCTATTTTGGTTTTCAATTTCCTCCCAACCATGTTTGCTCTCCTTTTGCCGCTTTGGAGATTATCCTCCTGGCTGGAGAAGATGAAAGTAATTCAGAAGTTAGTTGATTAGTCTTGTTTGCTTTTTGTCATTTGTTAGCATTTTACTATCTGTTAACCAGCAGACAACCTTCTCTGAGTTTAGCAAAAGGGTCCACTACTTTGCCTTCAGAAACTGACTTTGAGTATTCAACCTCCTTTTCAGAGATCCAGACCAACCTTCTGATTTATTCTGTAGTTTTATGTCTCTTTTCCTTCCTCGAGTCCACTTTCCATATTCCTTTAAAATCTGAGCCTATGAAAGAGAGTCCTTTGCAATACATAGGGTTTTGTATCTGTGGCCCCCTAACCAAGGCCAGTCCACTTCTCCATCAGACACCCTTTAGACCACATGTAGGTCACAGTTGCTAACTGCTTTTCCCTCTCTGGATACCTTCTCCTTTTTGTCAGCTGTTTTTGGTGCCATGCTCTTTTCCCTGACTCAGTGTTTAACCATGGTTCAGAAATTCAAATCCTGCAGTGGCCCAGCTGGAGAGGCTGGTGTGTACCTTCAGACAGAGCCGCCATTACTCATTCACCTCTAACTGTGCCTTACAGGATTAACAGCCCACTGTGGTAACATATTTTTCTATTTTTTTTAAAAGAATGCCGAAAATCCAAAACGTGGGTATGTGTAGTTACAAATGTGTGTGATGCAAAAGACAAACTATTTTGCTTGTTTCCCAACAGTGTCCTCTGCTCTGCCCTGTGACATTTTTGATCATATATTAAGAATTTACTTGTACTGAATAACAAGATCTACATGGTCCTCAGTCATATCACATGGTTAAGGACATAAACCAGCTCTGGCAACGTGAGTTCTCAGGTGTTCAATCATCATGGGCCCCTTAACTTCTCTCCCACCCTATCGTCACTTCCTCTTCTACTCCAGAGTCCACCCATTTCTTTATACTTTAGCTTTGCCCCTGCCTCTGCCCTGACCTTGCACCTGAGACCTGTTGACTGAATTTTGGTTCCTTCATTTGCACATTCGGTCCTTCCCAAGGACGTGTCTTTAAATCATCTTCTGGTGCTTCCTTTTCTTGACTACTGCAGGTTCCTACACCAGCCCTGGCCCCAGGGCCAGATGACCTGGATGGTGTCATAAATAAATACCACTGACACCAGTGAAGGGAGGGTGTCTCCTGAAAACTTCATTCACAATCACCTTGTCTGCAATTTTTTTTAAAAAAAAGCTTTCCTGAAAGCTAAGGTACATACATTTATTGAATATCGTTATTGTGCACTGTCTTGAATGCTTTACAAGTAATAACTTATTCAATTATCACAGGAACTCGATGAATTGAGTGTTTTTATCATTCCTATTTATAGAAGAGGAAAACAAAGTTATATGGTGATTAAAGCACATGCCCAAGGCTATCCAGCTAGAATCAGAGGCAGAAGTTGAACCCATCATGTTTGAGGTCCAGAGGTATACCCTTAATAACTAAACAACATTATCTCCCTTCTTACATAGTTATAAACTCAAAGATGACACAACCATTTTCTCCCTAGGTTCCCATCACTTCTACTGTTGCCATCAGTTCTCATTGTTAATCAGAATTAGGTGCCAACAATATTTCCTCTCATTGTCTTCTGCTTTTTGAGCAATGAAACTATTAGCAGGGCATGCCAAGAACTTTTTGATGCTCTACCTTTAGCAGAATAAGGCTTCCAGCAGTTATATTGATAGTTGAAGCACTTTATCTTGCCTCAACACCAGTGTTGCCATTTATTGATCATTTACTTTATATCTCAAAGCTCTGAGGGGTGCTTCTAAAACAGCATCAATATATACAATTTAAAGCCAGATCATATACTTCCACTTTATAAATTGTAAATTTTCATCCAGGTAATACTGTGCTTATATACAATTTTATTTCCCTTCACTTTTACTTCTAAGTCTCTCTGACTGACCTCATAGTCTCACTCAAGACTTAAACTAAAATTTCTATTTCTGTGATTCAAAAATCTTTATTTCTGGGCCCATGATGAACCCCAGCCTACAAACAATGATGTGCAAGCGACTCCTGGACATCTCCACACTCAGGCATGTCAAATGCAATATGTTCACACCTGAACTCATGATCTCTCCCCTATAACTGCTCCTTCTTTTATCCCAAGTTTGCCAGCTACCTACTTCTTCCAGCTAAAACCATTGGCCCTATTTCTCTGCTCATCTTCACAAAAAAAACACATTAAAATAATTTTGGGTAATCATGACACCCATTTTCACTTCTCACACACCGCTCTTTGCTCAAGTAGAGTATAGTCCTCACCCCTGAAACTGAAATTGTTCCAGTGAGCATCACCAATGACTTCAGAATTGGTGCATCCAGCGGCCAATTTTCTGCCCTCATCTCCATGACCTCTTAGGCACATTTGATGCAGTAATTCACTTCTTCACTGTTGGGTATTATGATACTGTCTCCTGAATTTCTTATTCTCATACTGGTTCCTTATGCTCAGGCTTTTTAGCTGACTTTTCCTTGGATTGACCTATAAATATTGAAAGTTCCCAGAACTGAGTCCTTCACTGTATTAGTTTTTTATTGCTGCCATAAAAAAAAAATCTCAGTGGCTTAAGACAGCATACATTTATTACCTTATTGTTCAGAAGTCTGACACAGTCTCCCTGGACTAAAAATCAAGGTATCATCCAGGCTATGTTCCTTTTTGCAAGTTCTCAAAGAGAACTATTTTTTTTCCTATATTCCAGCTTTTAGCGGCTGCCTGCATTCCAGCTTGTTCACCTCTTCCAGTCTTTAAAGCCAGCAAGGTCAAATCTCTCTCTAAACCTACTTTCAAGTCACATCTCCCTCAGCCAACAGCCAAGAAAAGCTTCTCACCTTAAATGCCCTGCTGCCTTACCTGGATAATTAAGGACCTTCTTCCCATCTCATGGCCCTGAACTTAATTGCGTCTGCAAAGTCCCTTTTGTCGTGTAAGGTAACATATTCACAGGTTCTGTGGATTAGGGCCTGAAAGTCTGTGGAGGCCCATTATTCTACCTACAATACTAAACTTCTTCCCTTTCCTTTAAGAAGAAGATCCTCTGACTTTCACAGTTTCAAATGCCATCTGTGTGGTGATGACACCCATATTTATATCCCCATACCTGGCTTCTCTGAGATTTCAACTCATACCTCCAAATGCTTGCTTAATTTACACTCTCCCCAACCTTTCTTCCCCAAATCTTCATTATTTCCACAAATGGCACCATTGCATTTCCAGATCAGGATCTAAATTTGGTAGTCAGAGCTGACTTCTTTCTTTCTTTTATCCCTGATTCTATTCATCAGAAGATCCTATAACTTACCCTAACTTATTTAATTCCCTATTTCCACTGCTGCTACCCTAGACCAAGCCACAGGGCAGCTACCTTCCTAACTCCACTTGCTACTTCTCTCTTGATCCACTAGCATCCATTTACCTAGTATTTAAATTTTGTTTTCCACCAGACACAATATTTTAAAATAGTAAATTGGATTATGTTATCTCTCTGTTTAACCCCATCCAGTGGCTCCCCACCACACTTAGAAAGAG
>NW_006295391.1:2350845-2359424 GCF_000327345.1 Myotis davidii | reverse complement strand
TATAAAGCTCTTCATGACTTACCTGTCACTTCATTTTCTATCACTCTTTTTCTCTATCACACCGCCAGTCTATTCCTAGAGCATGCCATATGTCTTTCCTGCCTTATGACCTTTGAACTCTATCTGGAACCCTCATTCACAGATCCTGACATAGTCAGCTGATTGTTGTTATTAGGTCTTGGCTGGAGGCTTTCCCTGACCCCGTCATTCTTCACTTCCATTTCTTCACTTCCACTCTCATTCTCTGTCCTATGAGTCTCTTTAATTCCTAGTCACCAGTCATTATCTAACATTATCTTGTTTACTTATTCATATCAACTTCACTGAAATAAGTTACATAAAATGTAACACACATATTTTATGTGCACAGTTTTATGAGTTTGGACAAATACATGTAGCTAAATAACCTTAATGAAGAGGTAGAACATGTTGATCACCCCAGAAAACTCACAAATGCTACTGGTTAGTCAAGCCTCCAACTCAGGTTGCCTTTCATCTGATTTCTTATAGTCATTGATCTCATCAGTTTTTTTGTTCTAGAGCATTTCTGTCATCTAGAAGTATACTGAGAACCTCTTAGGTAATTTAAAATTTTTTAGTGGCACATATAGCTTTGTTCTAGAGCTCTCTCGTGTCTGTTTCTCTTTGCAAAACATTACTTGTATCAGGACATTTTTTTCCTGAATGAGTAGTATTTCATTTTATGAAAATATAAAAATGTGTTTATTCATTCTTCTATTGATATTGCATTGTTTGCAGATTTTAGCTGTTTTGAAAAAAGCTCCTATGAACCTCATGGACAAGTCTTTTTGCATGCATGTTTTAATTTCTTTCAAATGGTACAGTAAGTTAATATTTAACTTCATAAGAAATGACCCTCCCGGCTGGTGTAGCTCAGTGATTGAGCATCAACCTATGAACCTGGAGGTTCGATTCCTGGGCATGTGTGGGCTAGATCCCCAGCAAAGCTCATGCAGGAGGAAGCCCATCAATTATTCTCATCATTGATGTTTCTATCTCTATCTCTACCTCTCCCTTTTTCTCTGAAAGCAATAACAAATTATCTTTTTTAAAAAATTAAATAAAAAGGAACAGCCCAATTGCTTTCTTAAGTGTTCACACCATTTTGCATTGTGTCCAGTTATGGATGAGTTCTGGCTGCTCCACATTCTCAGCAGTGCTTAGTATTCTGTATTTTTGTTGTTGTTATTGTTGTTTTAGCCATTCTAGTTGTGTCCTATTTTGTTTTTTGCACTTTACTAATGACTAATAATGTTGAGTATCTTTTCAAGTACTTATTGGTCATTTGTGTATCTTTTTTTGTATACTCTGTTGCAAATTTTTTTCCTTTTTAAAAAGTAAATTTTCTTCTAAGTGTTAAATTGTAAGACTTCCTTACATATGCTGTATATGAGTCCCTTGTCATATATATGTGCTGCAAATATGTTTTCCCTTACTGTTGCATGGCTTTTAATTTTCTTAATAATGTATTTTGAAGAACAGAAGGTTTTAATTTTGACAAAGTTCAATTTACATTTTTTTCTTTTTATGGTTATTGCTTTTGTGTTTTCTTTGCAAAATTTTTGCCAACTCATGGAATCAAAGAATTTGTCCAATGTTTTCTTGTAAGATTTTATAATTGCAGCTTTTATGTTCAACTTCTCTCATAATCTCTTTTTCTTTCTCACCTTCTTCCTTTTGTTCCTTCTTTCTTTCCTCTCTTGTCCTTCTCATCTATTCCTGTGAAAGGTAGAGCATTTTGTCTGATCTCTACCTTTAGCTTCTCCCTTATTTCTCTTCTTTTTTAAGTCCAGTCAGCAAAACAAAGGTTAGTAATGCCAAAACCCCCAAAAGATGTTTCCCCTTTTGAAAGGCAGAAGGTAGAATGGGAGGAGGGGAGGATTATATATGCTTCTACTTTTTTCCTTTTACCTCTTTTGCACAAGACATGACAAGTCCATTTCAGAAGGGGCAGTGCTTAGAGAGCAGGGGGCACTGGCAGCTGTGAGCAGATGGTGAAAAGCTGGATGATAAAAGAAGGAGACGTAGACATAGTGGAGAGGCATTTACTCCAGCTTACACTCATCAACCCCAACAGAAAAGATGGGAAGTTAACATCTGAAACATCTATATTATTTGTAGCTTGTTTTTATATACGATTCCTTTTGGCCATGGCCAGGGCAGACTAAACTGATGCATTAAACTTTTTTTTTAAAGTAACATTACAATTACAGAATGAATATCTTATGTTTTACCCTCTTTTGATAGGATCTCCAGCTACCCTCCAAGTCTCCCAATTTATCTTGTAGAACCCCAGGAAGTCAACTCATTCACAGGATTCACAGGCCCAGTCCTCAGGGATATAATATTTTCTTATTTGTGCTACGCTAGCTCTGCCTTGGTTTGGTAATGTTTGTTGCCTTTGGAATCCTTTAAAAGTGCTCTCATTACTATTCATACCATTTCCCACTGCGGCTTGCCAGAACAACGCTGTGCCAACATCACATTGTTCTGAAGCAGTTCTGTTCTGCCAAAAAATATTGCTGTGCCACTGATGCGCCAGTTCTCCTGACATAGCAAGATCAGCCTACATTTTCTGCTAAACTTGGAAGAACTCCTCTTCCTAACCTCTGTGTTATAGCCCTGCCTATGGTCCTGCAGTAGTTTATCATCAACTTCCAGTTCAGAAAAACAGCTCTTTCCACCTGACTTACAGTTTTCTCTCCAGACAGTATGCCTTTACTCAGAATCTGTGGTCTATCAGTTCTCTCCTTCCCCCCTCCCCCCTCACCCCCCGCTGAGGGTCCAGGTTGGGAGAATAAGTTGAAGATTCCTCTTTCCTTAGGAAGCATTCTTTGCCAGAGCCCCTCAGCACCAAGGGCTTCCTCTCCTCCTTTCATTCATGCTCAGTCATTCCAGCTCATATTTAACTGAATTGTTTATAAAGCTGCATGCAATTTTCATTCTATCATGTGGAATCAGTTGCCATCAACTAATTAATTCCTTTTATTTTCTTGTAAACTACTGAGTTAGATGATTTATGGTATTGTTTTGGGTAGATAACTGGCTCAGATGAACTCTAAATGACAACTGTAGACAGTATTCTAGTTGTACTGGGTAAATAGTGCCACCTAAAGAATGATGCAGCCCTTCCTTCCTTCCTTCCTTCCTTCCTGCCTTCCTTCCTTCCTTCCTCCCTTCCTTCCTTTCTTCCTTCCTTCCTTCCTTCCTTTTTGTTTCTCTCTTCTCTAAATAAGCCATTTGCTGAAGGCAGCAGAATTCCACATTAGCCTTGTCAGCTATATGAATGGCTAACATGGTTGCCTCAGTAAGGAGTCATCCACCACCCTGTGAGTTGCATTTTCCTTGGTTGGTGATGGAAAACTCCCATATGCTAGATTCTGTGGGTCATCACTATTGTCAAAACTGGAGGAAGTCAGTGTTTCTTCTGAGGTTGAATTTGACCCTCTATCACATTTTGCTCAATCTTCTTTCATGATCACACTTCCCTTCCCACCCCCACCCCACAAGGAGGTTTTTTACTTTTGTTTTCCTAATCACCTTCCCCACCCACTGTGATATTTTAGTACAACTCCTATACCATTTCTTTGTTTATCACCGTGGCCGTCCAAACATTGTAACAACTAAGGTATTTTTTTCCCCCCTCCTAGGAAACGTTTTTTACCCTTGGTACAATATCAATCCCCATGTAGAATGTAGAATTGTAGAATGCCTGCTTTGTGGAAAGAATGCCACGAGTGCTAATGGCTTGGATAATGCTGAGGAGTATCTGGTCAATTTATTACCCTCCAGCTTCATGGAATTGTAATCTTCCTGGATTATTGTACTCACTGTCTCATATATTCATCTCCATAGAATGTTGCCATTTATGTAGACACTCTTGAAACAGGTTCACCGTCCCTTCTGGAAGGGAAAGCAACTTACATTTGCAGCTCTCCCAACCTAGGTCACATCATATAGGAAGTCATACACAACATAGGAAGGTAAGAAAATAGTTCCAAAGGTATTCATATTTCCTGCATCTCAAATTGAACAAAAACTTTTGGGGTTTCCACTAGAAATTTTGGAATTGGCTCAATAAAATGCAAAGTACTTACCAATGAAGGAGAGCAATTTCCATCACTTACCTTCTCTTTAATCAACGAGTACTGCAAAATCACTTTCATACTTTAGTTATTTAGGATATATCTTTATTCCTTTTTATACTTCAAATAATTATTCACCAGAGGTTCTTGGGAACTTTCCTTTAAGCCTTCTTTTAAACCTTTTTAATCCTTGCTACACAAGTTGTGATCCACAGACCAGAAGTTCCACTATCCCCTGGGAGCTTGTTAGAAATGTAGAATCTCAAGTCACACCCAAGAACTACTGAATCAAGATCTCCATTTCAATCAGATCCCCAGATGATCTTTATGCACAGTAAAGTTTGGGAAACACTCTGCATAATCGCTTTTCTACCTCTAATTGTATACAGTGATCCTTAATCATATATATAATTGATTTTTTACAGAGAGGAAGGGAGAGGGATAGAGAGTTAGAAACATAGTTGAGAGAGAAACATCGACCAGCTGCCTCCTGCACACTCCTTACTGGGGATGTGCCCGCAACCAAAGTACATGCCCTTGAAAGGAATCAAACCTGGGACCTTTCAGTTCGCAGGCCGATGCTCTATCCACTGAGCCAAACCAGTTAGGGCGATCCTTAATCTTTTAATAACCCATAATCAATGCTATTTGCAAATAATCGTATTACCTATTAATATCTATTAACACTATTAAGTCATTGCTAGGCCCAGCCTTTTTCAGTAAACAGTATCATTGACTACACCCATAGAGTAATTGTAAACTTTAGTATGTTTATAAACTACCTAAGAAGCCTGACAAAAATGCAGCAGACTGCCCACACAGACCAGAATTCATTAGATATGAGATGGCCTCTATGAACCTGAATTTTCCATAATCGCTTAAGGTTTTCCTTATGCGATTTCATAGTTTATGAAAAATGGTATTAGACTGTAACATTTAAAACAAAAGTCTCTTGCACTTTTTTATCCCTTACACTAGTTGAAGGGGTTTCTGCTCACCATGGAGGTATCCATTAGGTGTGCAGTGAGCCAACACAACATATACAAAATCAGCCTCCGTGGAACACTTCATGGCTTCACGCTGAGGTTCCTCTCATTCTCTCTGTTTGATGTTGCAACTATGCTCTGGAAAAGATCACGTGAGAGTCGCTGTGACTGCAGAAAATGTATTATAGTGCTTACCAATGAAGGAGAGCAATTTCCATCACTTAGCTTCTCTTTAATCAGTGAGTACTGCAAAATCACTAATACTTATTATAATGTTATAACTCTTCCTGTAAGTGTGGGGGAAGGGATGAGAAGAGGTAAAAACAATCAGACACCTCATGATGCTTTGAAGAGATTTTTAAAGTAATTCTTAACCTAGAAGTATATACTGTTCTACAAATGTTGTGCAGTAAATAGTTAATTGACAGCCATAGCATTCTGCTTGTTCTTTCCACTACAATTAAGGCAATAAGTAAAACACATTACAAGTCTTTCAGAAGTTGGTTACAAAAGAGAAAACATATCAATAGAAGTAAAATGTACAATTTTAAAGATAGTAGACAGTCTTTCTTTTGTGCTTGAGAAATAGATAACTGAATAATCAACACCTTCCACAAAGTCTCCCTCAGAAACACTGAATGTAATTAATAGCAGTTGTTACTTAGAGATGAAAATAGAAATATAATAGCAAAGGTTGGTAGCACATGACATATGAAAAGATTAAATAATCCTCTGTCCTCTGTATATTCAACACTGTACAAGAACCTTTTATGTTCAATGGGAGAGCCCATCAGTTAAGATGCATTAGTCAGTGGGGATATTGACATTGAACTATAATGGAATTACCTCTTGGGGGCAGATATTGCAAGTTTGATTTGAGATGTTAGAGCTACCTTTGGGGATTCTTAAAAAACAGGATGTACCTCAGCACTAGACTTAATCAGAAATTATGGAAACAAGAATAATTTTTGGGGGATCTCTTATCTATCTATAGCTATCTATCTATCTATCTATCTACCTATCAAAAATGAAGATACTTTCAATCCAATCTTATTCACAAGATTCTATGAGGTCATTTCTTAAGGGTGTGTTACAAGTAATATGGTAGCAACTAATGAAAGTATGATGACACAACAGGAAAGAGAGTAGGGCAGAGTAAAAAAGCTAGGGGTCATGAGGAAATAGGTGGGTTATTCAAGGAATGATCTAGGAAGGAGATGAGAAGGACTATAAGCCCTGAGAAAGGATTTGTTTCATCATTAGATGTTCATTGAAAGCAGGTAAAAATATCTTCTGCACCATCCCAGTTCCCTTGATCTGTCCTCATCAAGAAAGCTTGCTTACTTTTTATCTATAATAATAAAAGCTTACTATGCTAATTAGACCAGACGTCCTTCTGGACAACCTTCCAGACGAAGCCAGGGCTGCAAGGGAAGCCTGGGTCTGGAGTGCCAGAGGGAAGCCAGTGCTGGAAGCTGGTGCCGGCAGCCGGAAGAAGGAAGGCTTACTCTTGCATGAATTTCATACATCAGGCCTCTAGTCTATATATATATAGAGAGAAATGATTATAAAAAGTAAGATTACTTGAAGTACATCCAAGGGACTATGGCTGGGTTCCCTAATCCTTGTAATGTGATTGGTAAAAATCACAGAGTCTGGGGAATGATTAGATTGACATTTTCTAAATGCAAAAATTTTGGATCAGCTTTAAAGAAATTGTCTTTACTTTGGCTAAGCAGAAATAAGGTATTTTTATCTTCCAGTCTACATGTTTTTTCTTGTCCATATCTGCTTCTACAAATAACAATTATTCACATAAGCCTTTTGGATTTTTAAGACATAATTTACACCTTCTAAGCAACTCTTTATTGCACCAGGTATTTTTACAGAGCGTAAGAGTAGGAAGATAAACAGTGAACTCTCTCAGGGCCTCCCAGCTGCCCTTGCATTCTGGTTAGCAGAGATGCCTCATGGACCCCTGTAGAAGATGCTGACCTGGCTTTATTCAAACTGTGGGGATGGAAATCCGCCATGAACACATCAGAGTCACACTAATTACAAATATGAACATCTGCTGGATCAGTGCACTGGATAAAACAAACTCTTTTTTTTTTCTTTTTAACATAGGCAAGGTGTGGATTTAAGGAAGCCTGGATGAGAGAATTTAAAATTAGGTTGTTAGATTGGGTTTGCTTAGAAGTTTCTTAGAATTAGAGTGATCTACTGGGTGCAATTAAGAATAAAAGTAAGTTAAGAAGCAGAGCAGTGAGAGGCTAAGGTTCATAGAGAAATTTAGAACACTCTGCTAAGAGTTAAATAGAAAGTAGCTTTGCAAAAGTAGATAGAGTTTCTCCTATGGTTATTGGCATTTTTCCAAAATTAGAGGCAAAGAGATCTTTGCATTTTGAGAGGACTGTTTAGGGCTATGGTTACAACAGTTTTTCTGGAAATAAGAAAACTTACCTTTCAAACAGGATGAGAGGGCTCTGGTATATCCACCTATAGTCAGAATAAGTGTGTTATAGGGACTATTTTCATACACAGACATGTTGGAATGCGTGATGGTTCAACCTAGGGCATGGAACCTACAGGAGAGGGTGATTAAACAATTTTGAGGTAGAGAAAAGAGAAGCCAAGCTACGACCAGTATAAGTAACAGACTAGAAATGTGCCTATGGCTTATAAATAAATGGAAAATGGAAAGGCTATTACAAATAAGCTGCATCAAAAGGCTTTCCAGGTTTATTAGGGAATGCAAGTAAATGGATGGAGTATTTTATATAATATGGAAATATTCCACACTGTTATTTAAATATGATATTATTCCCCACATATAATTGGTAGTTTTCTGCAGGGAGAATCAGCAGTAAATGGTTAACACATTAGAACTCAGCAAGACTGAGTCATTGAAGAAAATAGTGAGTATCTTCCATTAAAATTAAAGAATTAGGCAAAGCACCAGAATGTTTTCACAGGAAGGATCTTGGAAGCCTAAGACTTATAAATGAAAACCACCCTATCAAGATAGGAAGCATTTTCTATTCATCTCTACTACCCTCTTGCCTAGTGCAAGGCATATAGTTTTGTTTTGTTTTGTTTTTTTTGTATATTGATTGTGTGTGTTTGTGTGTCCTAGGATGTGTCAGCAAAATGGTTTCCTGTTAATACTAAATTTAAATATTACTGTAATATCCTTTAAAACATTGTATTCTTCCCTGCCCCCCCCATAAATCTAAAATGGGAAAATATATATGACAAAGAAAGGACAATAAATTAGAATAGCAAATGAAAAGATGAGAGAAACCCCAAATAAGAATAAGTTTCTGGACAGAAAAAAAAGGCACATGAATAATAGCAGGAGCATTACCTACCTAATTAAACCTGAAGCTTTAAATTGGGGCAGGGGGTTTAATTAGGAAATTGAAGTTTGGGCAAAAGAATTCAATTGCATGCAAAAAATGGGTCATCATCAACTGGTTTTGGAATT
>NW_006295391.1:2344487-2348882 GCF_000327345.1 Myotis davidii | reverse complement strand
TTATTTTTTTTCTATAATAAAAGCCCCAAATCCATTTCCCTCTAATTGATAAAAAAAGTTGATTGTATTTGAGAAAATGGCACATGCTTCAAGGATCAGTTGAGTAAAATTTATTAGGGTCCAAAGTGGTGATAGAAGATGAATATTTGCCTTCCTGGAACTAGCTGTGACAGCTTCCTCCCCAAAAGGAAGCATGATGTAACTCAATGAGCAGAAACAATAAAGATGAGTTCCTCCACCAGCTGGACCCTAAGGGTCACACACCCTAGAGACAGCACTGTCAATGCAATGATATCCCACCCAACAATAATGCAGTCTTAAATTTAAGGGTGGCACCAGGCCCCACCTTTTTTTTTTTCTTTTTTAAATGGCAATTGACTCATCAAGCATTGGAAAAAAGAAAAGGTTTTGGGAGAAAACCAGAAAGTTAAGACATATGCTTGCCTCACAGCGAATATTCTCCTCCAAAATGGAAACATCCCACTAATACAATTAGCACAAAAATATTCCCCACCTTCCAAGTCCTAAGAAGTAGAAATATTAACAAAGTAAAGGTGGCTCATCACCTTTTATTAAAAGGGGAACAACTAAAAGTGTGTATCCAGGTCTTTTGATTGGTTTGTTTTCACTTTCCAAGACTGAGGAAACTAAAGGTAGCATGAAATGCTATCATTGGAACAGATGGGTAGGTGGTCAGACATTTAGCTCATGAAATGCAGTTGAAAAGCAATAATTAAATTAGCTTCATTTTAAAACATCATTTCCTTTATGAGAAATAATATTCTGAAGATGGTGATTTTTTCTCTCTCATTAGATTCAGAGCAAATAAGCTGATAGAGCATGAGCCATTTAGATGAAGATAAGGAAGTCTTTCTTGATAAGGAGAGAACACCAAATGACTGAGAAAATAAAATTCTTTTATAGTTTTGAAAAAAAAAAGGCTGTATTTTCTGTTGGGATGGGTCCAATTACAGTTCTGATTAGATACTGTTGAAGAATAATTTTTAAAAAAAATTTTTTTAAACCCATAAGTCCTTTTAAAATTAACGTCTCTGCTTTGAAGGAACCATGTTTCTGAAACAAAATTCATGTGCCAGATGTATCGAAAGGCCCAAACTCAAAACATCAAGGTTAGGAGTAAGGAAAGGTTAGTTTATGGAGAAATCAACAATTGAGAAGGTGGGAGACTCAGTGGTACCACAAATCCATCTTGCTCAGCGGATCAGGCCAAGGATTTTTAAGGGGCCAGAACGAATAGGTATGTGGAAGTGCTGTTGGGGAAATTTTAACTGCAGGACCTTGGAAGTTGGCCATTTATTATCAAGGGGCATCAATGCCAGATCTTCCCTGACAAGAGATTCTTGGGTTCTGAAAGGGTTCCAGTGTTTGAGTTCTGATTATGTCCTGGTCCTTTGATTTCATAGAGGCTGAAGGGGATGAGATATTGGTTCCGTGTGCAGCTGGAGGCCAAAGTTCTCTCCTCTGGGCATGTTTCAGCTGCATGAATGTGGTTTTGGTCTGTTGTCCCTGAAAAACAACTTAGCATCCTGTCAAATGGGGCAGGACTATTTTGAATTGGTTCTGTGATTATAATGACAGAGTCACATGCAGTTATAAGAAAAAATGCAGAGGTACCACCCTTTACTTGTGTCCCCTGATCTTGCAAAACTATATTCTAATATTACAAACAGGATCTTGATATTGACACAGTCAAGATATGAAACAGTTTTATCACCAAAACAATCTCTTGCACTTTTATAGCCATACTCACC
The DNA here is from genome assembly GCF_000327345.1 of Myotis davidii. Taxonomy (NCBI): domain Eukaryota; kingdom Metazoa; phylum Chordata; class Mammalia; order Chiroptera; family Vespertilionidae; genus Myotis; species Myotis davidii. The sequence continues at coordinate 2,347,110 of NW_006295391.1, read as the reverse complement.
AACTGACTCTTCTCTTCCTGTCCCTCGCCCAAGCATAATTTGTTATCCATTTTTAATTTCAAAAGTGAATCATACAGTATGTGATCTTTTGACATTGACATTTTTCATTCAGCTTAATTCCTGGAGACTCTTCCACCTCGATGTGTATATCAGTCATCTACTCCTTTTTTTTTTTTTGATGAGTGATATTCTGTGGTATGGATGTGCCACAGTTTGTATAAACATTCACCCATTGAATGACTTTATGACATCTTGGTTATTTACAGTTCTTGGATATAATAAATAAAGTCATTATGAACATTTACATACAGGATTTTTTTATGTGAACATAAGTTTTTATTTCTCTGAGATAAATGCACATGGGTGGAATTATTGGATTGTATGGTAGTTGCATGTTTAGTTTTATAGAGAACTGCCAAAATATTTTCCAAGGTGACTGTACCATTTTATATTCCCACCCACAATGCATTTGCTAATGTCACTATTTTTATTTTAGCCATTCTGATAGTTATATAGTGATATCTCAATGGCTAATGAGGTTGGACATATTTTCCACTTCTGTGAATATCATATATATATCTTTTTTGGTGAAATATTTGTTCATGCCTTTTGATTACTTTCCAATTGAATTATTTGTTTGTTTGTTTTTTATGTTGAATTTTGAGAATTTTTTTATATAGTCCAGTCACTAATCTGTGAATTAATATAATTTCAGAGTATTCTCTCCCACTGGGTACCCTGTCTTTTTATAGTCTTAGTGGGGTCTTTTGGAGTTCAAATGTTTTTAAATTTTGTTGAGATTTAAATGATCAAATTTTCCTTTTATAGGTCAAGTCTATGAACTCTTTGTCTAGCCATAGATGCTGAAGATTTTATGTTTTTTTTTCCTAATAATTTTATAATTTAACACTTTACATTTAGGTCTGTGACTCATTTTCAGTTATTTTTTGTATAAGTTTCATTTTCCTGGCCCATGGATGTCCCATTTCAATATTCAATATTTGCTGAAATACTATTTTTCCCATAGAATTACTTTTATAATTTTGTAAGGCCATAACTTTGAACATCAAAAAAGACACACATTTAGCTAAGTTTTCTTACACCTAACAAAAGAAAGAGTTCATGCTTAAAGAATGCTAATTCTGTGCCCAGGCACTGTTCCTCACTCTTTCTTTTACTCATTTAATTGCCTCAGTAACTCATAACTCATTAAACTGTCTTATAACTTCATGAAGTGGGTATCATTATTGTCCCGTTTCACAGCTAAAGAAACGGAAACTTTACGAGGTTAAATGATTCGCTCAAAGTCACAAAACTAGTAAGCTGGAAGCTGGGATTTGAACCCAGATAATGTACTACTAATGATTGTGCTGTTAACCTTTGTGAGAACTGTGTTATTTACACTGTACCAGATGTTAAGCAAAATAGTTAATATTTTGCCATTTTTCTTACTGTCATCCCCAAATATTTCAACTCGTGTAAGAATGAAGAACTCTCCACACATCCTTCTTTTTAGGTTTCATGTGTTTGATGTTTTATTTATATTAAAACCCTCATGTCCATAAAAATACAACTTAGGGATCAAAAAACATCAGGTTATTTTCTAAATGTGGAGTCTGTTTCACAAGTGGGAGCTCTCAGCATTGACACCATGACCTTTCAAACCAACCTTTCCCCATAGGGTCTAAAAAAACACATGAAGCCACTGGGGAATCCCAGTGTTATTGTCATTAACCAGTAACAGAGCTTGCGACTGTTTACTAGAATCAACTCTCCTTTTTTTAAAACATTTGTTCTTTCAAGTTGGTTTCCTGGCTTCTTAGAATAAACACAGCAAGTATTCGTGGAAAATGAAGGCAATGTGCAAGGAAACAATGCTGTCAGAGAAAAAGAAAACAAAAGTGACAAAGCAAAATTCCAATATAGCAAATGCTTTGTTTCCAATGCAGGAAGGAAAATGCAATTTTAAAATATAAACAATGGGTTATTCAGGAACTTATACTCTCAGTAGAAAACAGAAGTACCTTGTTTTACTATAGGATATTTTGGAATCTTTATTTCAAAAAGTCCTTCTGAAGTTGCATAATCCGACACAGATGTAAGAGCCAGCAGCTCCTTCTCAAATGTGAAATCAAACTGACTTGGGCTCTAGGGAAGCTCTTAAACTGAGTTTGAAGAACTTTTTATGATGGTATTTATCTGTTCATGAAGTAACATCTCATGTTCTCCTCTTAAATGAGAAGCACCCTCCTAAGAATGCTGCTTGTGATATTTTGTCTTATTGAGAAGAAGAAAATGGATAGAATCCAGTTGGAATGTTTTTGAAATATTGATATGGAAATTACTTGGTATGATCTGGCAAAATGTTCAATATTTTGCTTACTGTCTGGCATCTACACTAATAAAAGAGAAAAATGGTAATTGGCATACGACGCTACCCTTTTCATTGGCTAATCAGGGCTATATGCAAATTAACTGCCAACAAGATGGTGGTTAATTTGCATATGTAGGCACAATGCAGGGAGGCGAAAGAGAAAGCAGGAAGAAGCCCCCTGCCACTGACAGTGATCAGAAACCCAGGGGGGAGCTAAAAGCTGGGGGGCAGGGCAAAGGTAGACCTGGG
>NW_006295391.1:2321454-2343861 GCF_000327345.1 Myotis davidii | reverse complement strand
GGAGCAAGCGATCAGAGGGAGATGGGGGTCCCCTGCCCAGACCTGACACCTGGGCCAGAGGCATCAGGCCTGGGCTGGGAGCAGAAGCAGTGATGGGGGGAAATGAGGGTCCCCTGCCCCTGGGCAAGGGGCTGATCCTGCGATTGGAGGGTGATGGGGGTCAATGCCTGAGGGCTCCCAGTATGTGAGAGGGGGCAGGCTGGGCTGAGGGGCACTCCCCCCTCCCCACACACACCCAGTGCACAAATTTCGTGCACTGGGCCCCTAGTATTATAAATAACACAGATCTTACAAAGGTTAACAGCACAATCATTAGTGATACATTATCTGGGTTAAATCGTAGCTTCCCAAATTACTAGTTTTGTGACTTTGAGCAATTAATTTAACCTGGCAAAGTTTCAATTTCCTTATCTGTGAAATGGGAACAATAATGATACCTACCTCAGGAAGTTATAAGACAATTTAAGAGTTATGAGTTACTGAGGCAATTAAGTGAGGAAAGAGCTAGGAGCAATGCCTGGGCACAGAATTAGCATTCTCTAAGCACGTATTATACTTTTGTAAGGTGCAAGGAAACAGTGAAATTTGTGACTTTTTTGAGGTTCCAGGATGTTTCAAGTTGTCATCTTGATTTTCAAATGTCTCCAAACTAGATTTCCCAGCCTCCTGAGATGTGTCTGTCACTGTAACTGGGTAGGTTGTTCACACTATATATCTTTGAGTTGTTAGAAATTGCAAAGTACCATGCCTACACTTGATGAAGCTGCTACCAGATAGAGGTGATGGGGTTTATGGAACATAACTACACAATGAGTTTATTGTGACGTCATACATAAGTCATATAAAGGATAGCACTTTGAAATCTTGAGGCTTCTTCCTACCCCTTCTTTTCCTATCTCTTTGTCCTCAATACTCTTGGTCTTTCTTCTACACTTTTTTGTTCCCTGTCTCACTTTTCATATTTGGACAATTCATCTCATGTATTAAAATAATACTAATACTTAATTAAACTCTAGACTCATCTGTATTATATGTAAGGAAAATTCTGAATTACAAATCCATTTATTGTAGAAGCAGAAGGAGAGTGAACCCTGTATTTTATCCTTTTTAAAGGATTCCCAGAACTATACATAAATCCAAGTCAAAGGTGTTCTTGTTGGCTTAGGCTATAGGGAATTTGGGGCATTAGGAAAAAGGCAGCTTTTTAAAAAATTAATTTTCTCTGTTTTCCTTCCCTTCAGATAGAGAGGCTAGATATTGCAGCAAGACATTTAACCATGTAGGTCATTTGTGTTTTGAATTTCATTATGAAAATCGGAAAGGGCAAAAGTAAAGTAGAGTGTAGTACATAGAACTATCAGTTTCTCCAAGAGGCTTAATGGTAGGACAACTTCAAAATACAGATAATATGACTTTTTTTCTATAATGTATGACCTTCCAAATGACCTACTTTCTTTGGGAAAGTTTATTCTTTACAAGATCTCCTGAGTGATGCTTTTGAAATGTAAACCAGTGCATGCCAGCTAAAAACCCTCCCAAGGCTTTCAATCTCAGAAAAAACTCCAAAGCCCTTTCAATGGCCTCACAAGGTCCAATACAATTGGTGTCCTCTACTTGTCTCCTTTTCTCTCCTTGGCATCTTCAGATTTGCTCATAGGTCTGCCTAGATTGCTGTTCCCCCAAGATATCCCCACGGCTTGTTCTCTCGTCTTTTTCAGGTCCTTGGTCCTTGGCCATTTTTTTTTAAAAGAATATATTTTATTGATTTTCCACAGAGAAGAAGTGAGAGAGATTGAGAGTTAGAAACATCGATGAGAGAGAAACACCGATCAGCTGCCTCCTACACCTCCCCGCCCACCACTGGTGACGTGCCCCCAATCAAGGTACATGCCCTTGACTGGAATCAAACCTAGGACCCTTCAGTCTTCAGGCCGACGCTCCATCCACTGAGCCAAACCAGTTAGGGCAGTCCTTGGCCATTTTATACAACCACCATCTACCCTGCCTCCTGTCATTTCTTATTTCTCCTGACGGTATTTTTTCTCCTGAATACTTTTCAAAAACTAACACTAAATATATTACATATTTATTTTGTTTTTGCTTTTTGTTTTATTTCATCTTCTCTATTCCTTTCTAAAATGTGAATCTAAGAAGTGTGGGTATTTTTAGCTTATTAGTAAAGTAATGCATTTTAAACATATAAAACAGGCCCAGGCACATAGTTGATCTTAGTAGATATTTATTGATGAATGCTTAATAGATGCACAAGTCACCTTTCAACAGAGACTGAAAGAAACCTGCCATTTCTCTCAACATTTATTAAGAACTATCAACTGAGGGAGGCAGGACAGGTAAGGTCACTGGTTAGATATCCACAATTACATTATTTTTTTTTTGAAAAGGTTATTCATGTAGTTTCCTACTTTGGGGTATAATTATGAGAGAGACCTATAGGTCTACCTAAATTAGTTTGTCCACTAATTGAAATTTCTACTTCTCTTCTGCTGAAGGAGACAATCCAATTACAGTGCCTCAGTCCATAGATCACTGCCAACATCGATTCAACAGAATTTGGCTAGGAGGGAATTTGGTTCCCCCACATGCTGAATGAGAAAAACTATCTAAGCAGCTTTGAACTTGGTCAGAGTTGGGTTGGATTCCCAGCTCTGCCAGTAATTACTTCTGTGAGCATGGTGAGGTTTCTGACCCTTTCTTAACTTTGATTTTCTCTTCATTAATAAATGGGGCACTGAAGATGTCGCATTAGTTTCCTATGGCTGTTAAAACAAATTACTACAAACTTGATGGCTTAAAAAGAGAAGCACATGAATTTATTCTCTCACAGTTCTGGAGGCCAGAAGTCCAAAATCAGTATCACTGGGCTGAAATCAAGGTGTTGGCAGGACCAGGCACCCTTCGAGACTAAGGTAGACTCATTCCTTGCCTCTTCCAGCTTTTTGTCGCTATCGGCTTCCCATTGCTTGTAACCACCTCATTTAACCTTCACGTTGCCTTCTATTTTTTTATCTGTATAATTTCTTGCATCTTCCCATCTTATAAAGCACATGTCTTTTGAGCTCACACAGATAATCCAGAATAATATCCTCATCTCATGATTCTTAATTTAGTCACACCTTCAAAGATTCTATTTCCAAATAAATTAACATCTACAGGATCCAGGGATTAGGACATGGATATGTTTTGGGGAACCATTTTCCAGCCTACTACAGTGTCCTTTTAGGATTGACATTATAATGGGTGGCATACATTATGAATTCAATTAACTTCCCTTATTCTTTTCCCTCTCTTTACATCTCTACAACTGTGCTCCACAGCACCACCTCCCTCTGTCCCCCAAGCTAGATAAAACTGTGAAATAGACTCTGCCTGCCCTATGCATCCCTATTGCCTTAAAGTCTTTTCTCCCATTAACTAGTCAAAAACACTTATTTAGGAGTTGCCCAATGTAATGGCCTACACTTTGGGGGATTAAAAGAAGAAGAAAAGTTTCCTATCCACAGATAGATTATATTCTGGTGCGGGAGAGGATAGTTAAACAACCACTTGTAATATGAGGAGGAGTCCATGATTCACACAGAAGTATCTGTAATGAACAGTAAGGTAATAAAGGAATTCACTATTGTTATTGAGAGGTAGGAGTTAGAGAAAGTAGCTTGGAATCAATGAAATTTGGACTGAGCCTCAAAGAAAAGGAGGTTGGTGGGTTAATAATGTTGGAAAAATCTTCCAGATAGGAAGAGGGCACAGCAGAGAGTGTCCGTTTATTTCTCCGGGAAATCACTATCTTCCCACTTCCCTCTATCTGTCCTAGACACTTCCCCCAGGTCAGCTCATCTAAACCTGCTTTTTCCTCAGTGCACCATGTGAGAAAATATCCTCTTCTCTGACTCTCCCTCCAATTAGCTGCTTTAATCCAGGTGTTGAAAGGAAAATAGTAAGATTAATTTATATGGTATGTGTGCTGATAGCTCCTAAAATCTCCTAGAACAAAAAGAGAGGTTTCCCAACAGGAATGTTCCTGTTAGAATTATATGCCATGTATAAAATTAGATCCAGAATGAGTGTGCTCCTAAATCATTTATATTAAGGAAGGTTACTCTAAACTAAGAAAATGATGAGCAGAGGAAATATTTCAAATGGTAAAAATGCCTAACTAAGCAGCAAAGATTCTGAGCTATAGAAGGCCACTTCCTGATTTTTTATTCTCCATCATGCCCATGTTGTCAGGAGAAAAGAATTCTGCCTCCCAACCTCATCCTTACCCCGCCCTCCAAAAACAGGAAAGAGAAAACCCTTATTTTGTAATGTTCTCTTCACATTTTCTAAGACGCAACTTGGGAGGCAATGGACAGAAACAAATCATGCCACCCTCCCCTGTTTTTTCCAACTAATTCAGAATGAATTGGATTTACACAAGCAACGGTGCTTAAGCAAAACGGTTCCTATGGTTACACAGAAGGCTTTCTAAATGTGGCACGAGATGCAGGCAGCCAAAATGACTTGACTGTTTATGTTAAATATGAAGTCTATTCCCTATTGAAATTTAATGATCTACTAGCTGCATTTTAGCAGCTTGCACCCAGATAAAATTAACATTTCGAATACATTTGGAGAGATAAATTGCTGTAGCAATTGGCGAGTATTCACTCAGTTTTATTTGATCACATCAGTGATTCAGATGAAAGCATTTCCCCCTGTACTATTAGAAACTGGGTCTCCAAATTGTCCCCGTCTCTGGGCCTGCAAGTCCCCAAACACATTTTATTGTCTTTTTGCAGGTTAGCTGGTGCCAGATGTTAGACCTAACACTTGGTAAGAGAACTCAGAAAGAAATACGTTGTTCTTTTATAGCAACCAGGCAGAATCAACACTGCTCTGTGTTGCATCTCTTGAGCCATTTAGTAATTCTCAAATAACCAACAAGGTGAACAGTTCAGTTGGGGTGAAGTCCATTCCCCACCTCCTCCTACTTCCCCTGAATGAGAAAGACAATCTGTCTGTTTTGAAAAGCTGACAGGAAATTGGAGCTGGGAAAGATATATTCACTGTGTATTTTAGCTGACACCATTCAGATTTGCTATATAAAGGAGTTCCTTCATGTCTGTTAGTAGGAACTTCCCCTTCAGGAAAAACAGATATTAAAACAGCCTACAGGATGCCACCCTCGCCCTCATATTTATTTATATATTAGTTCAATTCAACTAATACTTATTGAGCATCTTATGAGGACTAGGCATGATGTGAGGGAGTATGGCTATAGAAAAAAAGTACATAGTCCCTAAGACAAATAGCACTTCATTAAGTAGACGAGATGGCCAAGAAATCATGTTATGCCAGGTCTTCCTTCTCAATGGCTGAATATGTATATCTGCGTGTCATTGTCACCATCATCCACTAATGTAATCATGCCAAACATAAAAATTTTACTAAAGATTTGAGTTGTCAGGGAAGAATTATTGTCCACATCTCACTTGGAATATCTCCAGAACTCAATCTCCCCAAATCTCCCACTGGGCGATTTCTTCTCCCTTTTCTTTCTCTACAGGGCCACTCTCACAAAACAAACACAGGTTCAGAAAAGGTATCTGTCTTTCTGTCCAGTACCCATGTCTTCATTTTGCATAACCAAGAGGATGAACCTTAGGATCTTGATAGATGAACTCTCTAAAATTCAGCTGCAACACATTTAAATCCTTGAAACACAAATTTATCACAACTTCTCTAGCTTTTGCTTATTAGAGACAAAATATTTTACTTTAAATAGAAAATTAGACAAGCTGGACATTTAATAATAGTTTAATTATAATTTATTTCTTGAGATAAATGTACTTAACAAATCTGGCACTTGAGAATTTCAATCTGTTCGAGGAAATTTATTTTGAAATGGCAAGTAGAAATACATTCATCACGTATTGATTCTCCTGTCAAGTTAATTCCCAAATTTAAGTTAACTCTTAGTGCTCTAAATAGTCATTTAGAAATTATTCATTATGATCATTTTTGATATTTTGTTGAAAATTTTAGTAAATTTCTTCTTTTAGAATATTCATTGAGGGGATGGAAAATGCAAATTTGTCTTTTTTATTTTTTTAAAAAAATAGTGTTAAGGATCTATTCTGTCAGTGTATGTTTCACGGAACTAGTATACAAAATATGAGAGGCTTATTGAAATGCATGTTTGTTGGTATTTTATACAGATGACCTGAAACCTGATGCCAAAATGAGTTTCAAAGGTGATCCCCACCTGAATGACAAAGTCATAACAACTGAGTAGAGTTCAGAGAAATTTTATAGGTTGGGGCATGTTGTAGAACAGAGATGGCAAACCTTTTGAGCTCAGAGTGTCAGCATTTTGAAAAACCCTAACTTAACTCTGGTGCCGTGTCACACATAGAAATTTTTTGATATTTGCAACCATAGTAAAGCAAAGACTTATATTTTTGATATTTATTTTATATATTTAAATGCCATTTAACAAAGAAAAATCAACCAAAAAAATGAGTTCACGTGTCAGAGGTTCGCCATCACTGTTGTAGAAGAACCCTGCCCTGCCTCCACTCCTCTATAGGTGTTCATGGAAAGGCCCTGATAGTTTGGTAGGTATAAGGGTTCAGAAGAGCCTCCCCAAAAGGTGCCACCCTAGTATGTGGATTACTGTGAGCTGAACACAATTGAGGCCCAGAACACTCATGAAGAGCTTTTACCTCCCCCTTAACTGCCTACATGCATTCAGATAAAGGTCCTGGCCCAGGAAGAATACTATCATTAGAGATTTGCACAAAGAATATGGGATTGGAGCAGTAGGGGAAAGTTGGCAGGGCTTGGAGACCAAAGTCCACGTGTCAGTTGTCTCTGTATGGCATAGCAAACATTTGGTTTTCCATCTCTGTGAGAATTGCCTTCTTTCTCTTTGAAGTTCCACACTCCTAATCCTTCTCCCTAGTCCAGATTGGCATATGAATTTCAATAGCCTGACTACCTATGGGCCCCATGTTTTTATGGAGGCCCCATAGGTACAAAATTAAGGTGTTTGTTGTTGTTTTTATCCTGTTAATCTGTTTTATGTTAATTTTAGGCAGAAAAACCTAGAAAGGTAGAGGGAAATTTTTTTCTCCTCAACATAGGTTAAATACTGAACAGTCTCCCAAAATCCAGTGGAAGATTCTAGGTCAATTATTCACCAAATTGGTGCAATTAAGAACTAATTTCCAGAACAAGAGTTGAGCTAAATGCAAGTTACATTTCCTTAGAGAATAGGTCTTTATATAGAACTCCATAATGGTAGACCTTGAATATAAAACTAGAGTTTTATCTTCATTTTTAAGGAATGATTTATGTGAGAGATGAACACCGAGAACTTTTTAGCAGAGGAGTACAATAATCAAACTTGATATTGGACAGATTGAGAGAAGATTACAGAGGACATCATAAACTTGAAAACATGGGGTCATGAACGTGAATGCTGTGCCAAGTCAGTCAGCTGCATGGTTTTCACTGCAGGAGACAGATCATTTCCAGTCAAGCAAAGGCCAAGAAGAGCATTGGTCTATAAAAAAATTGTTCTTCCAAAACTGATGAATTATTTTTCCATTCTAAATTCACTATGTTAAATTCAAAGAGACATGTTTATTATAGTGTATATTGGAAGACATATCTACTCTTTCCATCCTTGATCTTTTTGCCTTTATTATTAAAGAGAGAGAGATAGAAAAAAAATGAAAGTAATGAGTACCAGATGGATTTTAAAATAATACTGATAAAATATTGGTACCTCAAGTATACATATAAGGAACTTATTTTTTTTCCAATATGAAATTTATGAGGCTTAAATAATATGTTCAGGGGTAGAAATAGTTAATTTTTCTAGGGCTGTTCTCCAGAGTTCACATCAACAGTCCATGCATAACATAATGTAAGATGCATTTAAATACCCAAAAGTAATTTCATCAGGCAATGAACCACGGTGTTTTTCCCGTTTGTTCTTACTCAGAACACACTCACCAGTTCACTCAGCATCCATCACTTTTATTTTGTATCAGATACTCATTGTCTGAAGTAATAATGGATAAGTGATCCAAAGAATAGGGCATTGCTTTGAACTGCTGACACATTGCAGAAAGCTTGTATTATGCAGTATTGTACCGCCAGCCAAAATACCCATATTCAGCTCAGAGCTTTTTTCAGAAAGCATGCCATTGCGCCCACGTTTTTGCACAATAGATATTCTATAGTGGGTGATTAAAATGGAAGGCTTTCCATTTTGTTCAATAGAATGAGAAATAGTTTATGATGTATTTAATTTTAATCATATCACCACAGACACATGTTTCATGAACTATGTTTGAAAGCCTTATTTTTATCTTGTTATTGTAAAATATCTTGAAGTAGTAATCAATTGGAGACCAAAAATGAGTGGTTTTTTAATATTTTTATGTGAATTGTTGGAGATGTAAATTGACATTATGTAAAATTAATTTTTTACATAATGTCACTAAAATGCCACTGATTAACCAATAAAGAATAGAGTCCAAGAAGCATCTATTTTGCCAGTTAAGCAAGATTCTGGACATGCAATTACAGTATTTTCAAATCGCTCACATTCTATATAAGAACACAAACCCGGGAGATGTCTGTCTACAACATGGGGCCATCTGCATGAATCTTGGGGCACCGTGAACATAGTTTATTAAAGAAACCAGTTAAGGTATTTCTTTCTGTCTTTTTGCCACCCAGAGGCAAAAATATGTGTGCCTGTATTGGAGAGCTAAAGAGAATGTGTGTGTGTGTGTGTGTGTGTGTGTGTGTGTGTGTGTGTGTGTGTGTGTGTGAGAGAGAGAGAGAGAGAGAGAGAAAGAGAGAGAGATTTAAGAGATTTTTATCTCTATGTCTTAAAAATGATAGCCATTATCTTCTAGAGTTCAATTAAATGAAATTTTCAGTTCAGGATGTCTTTTGGTGAATTGAATTTGCAAGTCAAAGGTAGTGAGAATTTCATTGGTCTTTCTGTGGAGCCAAAGAACATGACTAGCATGGAGTTATGCGTGTGTTTCCCTTGCACATAGTGAGACATGACATATTGGATTTCTCTGTTCCTTTATTGCATGCAGTCTAAAGACTATGTCTGGATCTTTGGTGATTTGGGAACTTGAATTTCTGCAGGGTAATAACTGTATCCAGTAGCCTAGAGCCAAGTTTCCCTTTCCAAACTAACACAGCGGCCCCTGGAAATGGGAGGAATGGGGAAACAAGCCAAGCTACCACTGCTGTGCTGAGTGGATGAAATGAAAAAGGATGTGCAATGTTGGAAAATTGTCTGGGTGGCTGAAAATATTGGTCTCTAGACTTAAAGTTGTGAGGGATAATATAAAATACATTCTAATCCCTCATGGCATTGTACTTGCTTTTAGTAACTATTAGTGTTATAATTTGCCTTTCCACCATGAAGATTGAATGTGTCTATTACTGAAAGTTCTTTCTATAGATGCTTATTATAATCATATTCTGAAAGGTCATAAACGTCCTCCATTACTGCTTGGAAACTCCCTGAATATCTTCTGGAAAAATATCCTCATGTAGGTTTCAGCAATACAAACTCATTCTTGACCCGTGGCATTTGTTACCATGTTAGATGGGCATTTTGTTCATGGTAACGTAAAATGAATGTGTTTTATTCATTTTAGTGTTGACGATGCTGGATGTTTGGGGGTATTTCCCTCTGAAATTCATTTATGTTCAGCACTCACTAGCTGCTGTCTTCCTCCTGGGTGAATAAAATTCTGCTGGCCTTTCTATTAGAAAAGGATGACACAATTGCCTACCCCTCAGAGGAGGATACTTACTTGTTTCCCCATTAGTGTGAATAGATGCACATTGATCCATTTGCACTCTCTTACTTGTCTCCCTTGTGATTAAAGACACCATTTCTGAAACGTTGACCAGGGTAAAGGGAGCCTTGTAGCTAGCTGACTGCAGCAGTCTCTGCCGGAAAGTGAGCACGCTCTGGTAGTACCTGGTTTTGCTGGTAAATCACGTACCCGTCAGGCCTCAGTTTTCTTCTCTCAGCTGAGTAACCAGAAATAGATTATTCCCCGCTCATATAGAACTTATTTTTTTTTATTAAATGTATATAAGCAATGTTTTTATCTGTTTTCCCTCAACAATGTTATTAAGAAAATCTGGATAAACATTGTTAAAAGAATAGAACAATAGTCAGTTTTATGCCCCTCACCTGCAGTGTAAATTAAAAACTGTTCATATTTCTTCATATTCTTTTTATTTTTAGGAACCATTTGAAAGTAATTCGCAGACAGCATGGCATTTTTTCTCTTAAATATTTCAGCATCTTCTAAGAATAAGGACATTGCCCAATGTAACTTTAATACCTTTATCACAATTTAAAAATGTAACAATAATTACCTGATAGCTTCTCTTATTCAAGTCATATTCAAATGTCCCCATTTGTATAAAAATTGAATTTTATAGTTCTCTTTCCCCAACCCCACTTAGGAGCCAATTGTTTTTTTCATTTTATATAGTTGTTATTCAAGACAACTTATAGTGTCATAAATTGCATGGGCTTTCATACGATGGCAGTTTTTCATTCCAATTGTTTGAAAAAATACATAATGGCAAAAATAAATGAATGAGTGACTAAGAATACCTGGTACATGGTAGTTATTAGAATTTCCTTGCTGAATACATGAATTTAGTAATGTTTTTAGTTGACATTGCATTTTACTAAGCACAATTGCAACTGAATTATTTCTACAACAGTGTGATTTTTCTGTGTGAGAGGCACTTTTAAATATAGTCTACAGACTCTAAAAATAGCTAATGTGATTTTTGATAATTTAATTATGCCCCTGTGTGGACCAAGCACTGAGTATTAGCTCATTTAATCTTTACAACAAGCCCATATGGTACCATTTTATAGATGAAAAGACTGGACAAATTAAATATTTTTCTAAAGATTTCCGAGATACAATCAAGATATAAACCTGAGTTTAAAGGCTTATCACCTATGGGATAGTGCTCTGCAAGACAATACTTGCTGCATGAGAGGTGCGGGGTGGGGGTGGGGAGGAGGGAGCTCATCTGCCCTCTTGCACTTTCTCTTTAACCCCATCCAGCAGACAGGTGGGTAGCTGTGTGTCTGTTCAGTCATTAGAAACACTGCCAAACACTCTGCTTAATTACTGCTGTGGCCTTAAGGGAACCCATTCTCTGTGAGAAATCCTTTGGAAATATAAAGGATCAGTGCAACGTGTGGGGTTTTTTTGTTGTTGTTGTTCAAAGAGAGTTTTGAGCAAGGTCATGTCTGTTTCCTGAATGGACAGGGTCAGGATAGGAAAACTGGAGACTTTCCCAATGCAGAGAGCCAAGATTTCACTGTGTCATTGCATTCTTCTCTTTGAAGTAAATTTCCAGAAAATCAGACACACCCAAATCCAAACTTAAGTACAAAACACATCCTAAAGCCAACTAGGCCTGATTCAGGGAGTTGGTCACTATTTGGATTGCCTGCTCTTCTGTTCCCTTCCACTAGTGGAGACAACCATACCTTTCCTTTAGCTTTGGAGTACTCTAACACAGCATATCCCTGATCCTGAATTGTCAAGAGGATAAATCAGAAAAGAGAAGGCATCGACTCTACAAATGCCTAATTCCATCACAGCTGCAGAGTTCGACCTGCCAGTGTAGACAATCCCTTATTTTCATGGCTTCATTTCCCATAAAGTGAATTTTTATTATTGGTTTTGCAAATCAGTGGTCCACTAACTTAAAATAAATAGAGCCATACCCTCACCAAGAAAAGCCTTCCTAAGAAATGAATTGGGTGAATTAAAAAATATATAGCTCCAGAACAGCATCTGGTCAGCAGTGGGCCTCTTTTGTGGGGTTAGCTGCAAATCTGCTAGCACATTTTTTAAAAACATACAAATGATCTAAATTGAATGACCACTAAAAGTCAAAATGAATCATAAAAGTGATCAATACTATGTGTGAGGAAGACTTAATGTTATGGATATGAAAACCCTGTATATGAGACATGTATTTCTAGATGTCTTATAAGCTAAACCCCTGGAGAAGAAATCATGCAAGTTTGGACCACAAATGAAATGTGGAATCAGTCCCACAGCTTTCTATGTCACCTAATCTGTAAGTGCCCTAAATACTCCTCATTCTGGGCACTACGTAAATATTAAGCAGGGGTGGCAATGTTCTTTTCTGTCTAGGCAGGTGTCATTACTTCTGTAAAGTCTCTGAGCTAGAAAGCACATTAAAAAACACAATTCACCACAACTTGAAATATGCCTTTTGCTGAGCCACCTTCTCTTTTTTTGTGTGTGTGTGTGTGGCTTAAATTACTGTTACCTACTGGAAATCTAAGAATATTAGTTCTCAGTTACCACTTATTAAACCTTAACCTTTTCTCTCCCAAATGCCAAAGAGTTCAAGCAGGTCTAATCAGCATATTTTATTTGCCCTTTTCAGTAAGCTATTTGATAATACTTTTTTGCTGCTAATAGAAGTTAAAAAAAATAAAAAAGGAAGAAATCTTCCAACTTTTGAGCATGTCTCAGTTCCTTAGGGCAAACAGAATTTATGTCAGTGTTCATCAAGGTGTTTCAATAGCTGCTTTCTCCATCTTGGAGGTCCTATGGGAGAGTTCACATGTACATTTCACATGTCTTTCGTTTATTACAATACAAAACAAATACAAGTTATTCCCATCCCACAACCTGGCACTGAGCCCCCTTTCAAGCTACCAAGCAGCCATCTCTGTCACTACACACTGTGGTGTAAGTCCCATGTCCCAAACATTCACTTGGTTTGCAATTTGCCACATGCATTGTCTTCCTATCTCATTGGCTTTTCCTTTCCAGCTTTCTTCAGTGGCTCCTCCCTCTCTGACTGTCCTTAAATGTCAGAGTGGTTTAATGTTCAATTCTCCAGTTTCTCTTCTCTAGGGACATCCCACTTTGGGAGAGCTCCTCATTCCTAGGGCATTACATATCACAACACTGCTGATGCTCATGTTCGTATCTCCAGTTTGGAGCTCTGATCTGTAGATTATTACACCCAACTTCTTTTTAATTTTTTTTAAATTAAATTTATGCCCTAGCTGGTTTGGCTCAGTGGATAGAGTGTCAGCCTGCGGCCTGTAGGGTCCAGAGTTCGATTCCAGTCAAGGGCACACTCCCGGGTTGCAGGCTCATTCCCCAGTAGGGGGTGTGCAGGAGGCAGCCAAACAATGATTCTCTCTCATCATTGATGTTTCTATCTCTCTCTCTCCCTCTCTCTTCCTCTCTGAAATCAATAAAAAAAAACTATATTTAAATAAATTAAATTCGTTGCAGTGACATTGGTTAATAAAATTATATAGGCTTCAAGTATACACCTCTATAATACACCATCTGTATATTATATTGTGTGTTTACCACCCAAAGTCAAATCTCCTTCTGTCAACATATATCTGACCTCCTTTACCCTTAACTACCGACCCACTCTGGTAACCACCATACTGTTGTCTGTGTCTATGAGTTTTTGCGTGTTTGTTTGTCTTGTTTGCTCATTTGTTACCCAAAATTTGACTTAGTATCTGTAACATTTTATACATTTATTATGATAAAATGGGAACTCTTGATATTTTCTCCAAAAGTGGACTCTTTATGGACTTCCCATTTTAATAAAATGTACTGCAACTGGTCAAGCCAATATCAGATGAGAAGTCTTGATTCCTCTTTTTTTCCCCCCTGCATTTTCCATGCACAATACAAATCCTGCCATCTCTTCCTTCAAAATATATCCTGAAGTTGTTCCCTCTGTGTCCACTGACATGCCCCTCACCTAAGCTACCACCATCTCTCCCACTGGCAGCTGACATAACCTCCAGGCTGCTTTCTAGCTTCCAGTCTCTCCCCTCCACAGTCTATACTTTACACAACAGAGTGATTAAAAAAATAAATGTAGGTAAGATGATATAACTTCCTGGTCCAAACTCTGTAATAGCTTCCCATTAAGAGTCAAGAAAAATATAACTCCTAACCATAGCCAGCAAAACTCTGCATGGTCTCTGTCCCATAACTCTGGCCACATCCCCACACTCACTCAGCTGCAGCCCCTCTGGCTTTCTTCTAACACACAGGCCAGTTCTGCCCCATGGCCTTGCACCTGCTATTTCCTCTGCCTGGAACACTCTTTACTTTGATCACCCAGGCCATATGGACATGTCATCTCAGAGAAGATTTCCCTGCTCCTTCCCCCTTTAAAACTGCCTCTCCACCTCGTCCCACCTTAATCCCAAACTCCACATGCCACTATCCTTTTCTCTGTGGTGTTATTACTGCCTGGAAATATATATTGACGTATCCATTGCCTGCCTCCTCCACCAGAATGGAAGCTCAGTGAGGACAGTAACTTTGCCTATTTTGTTCAGACAGATTTCCTGTGTCTCCATCCTGGAACCGTGCCTGACATATATGTCAATTAGTCAATTGATGTTTGTTGAATCAATGAGTAATTAGCAGGAGTCCTGGATAAATAGGATAATTTAATCCATTATGAGACTTGTTTTGTTGCTTTTTGATGAATCACATTATTGTTTGTTTGTTTTTATATCAGTCGTCCACTAACCAAAAAAGGGATATATCTATACTATACTCACAGAGAAACCCTTTTTTAAAGTCTGGGTAGATGTGATTTAAAAAAAAAGCATTGCTGAAAAATTGGATTTATATAGTCACTTACTCACCCGAAAGGGATTTTTGTGTGTGTATGTGTCCAAATCCTTAAGAGATTATGGCACTGGGCTTTAAACTTCAATGTGTGTAACAGTCACCTAAGGGAGCTAGCTGGTGAATCTGGTATTCAGTTCTACATCTTGGTTTGTTAATAAGCCCCAGGTGACCTTGATGCAGCTGCTCCTTGAACTGCTGTGAGAAATACTGGGTTATGAGTTTTGTCATTTATCTTATAACTCTGAGAAAAATAGTTATATACCTGTCTGATTTCTCTTTCACAGAGAACGGGGTTTTGTCACTTAGGTGCTCAATGCTGGACTCCTGAAGACCACAGCTCAGTCATGTGAGATACCTGTCAACCATGAGGAAGCCCAAGGGATGGATCAGTTCACAGTGAAACATCCTTGACGTTCTGTTGTAAGCACCAAATAGAAAGTGAAGGCAAGAAAGCAGATGCACAGCCAAATAAACCGGAAGACCAGGAAGACAATGAGAGGCCAACAAGAGAATCTCAGGATGGAAGAAGAGATTTTCATAAATGAAACTGGAGGCCTTCAGAAACTGCCTGGGTCAGCCTCACTTAAAAGTACAAGAGCAGGTAAAACTTGCCCAGGTGGTAACATTGGAAACATACAGGGTTTTGCACCTTCCAGTTAGTGCATGAGAAATGTGCTAAAACATTACATAGTAGAGACCTTGGTTATGGTTAGGGTTTTGATCAGCAAGCCATTCCCTCACCCTTTAATTTCCAAGTCACACAGAGTGAGAGTTGACTAAGCCAATAAAACAAGGTCATGGACATTTGCAGTATGTACACAGATTGTGATGTGGTAGGCAAACTGGGAGTTAGGCAGGGGATAGAGGAGAAATATTTTTTGGGTTTGACATATATTTTGCAATTTCAATTCTTAAAAGTATGCTATCTTAATGTTATTAATAGCACAATTTTTCAATTCCATAAATTTGGAACAATTTAATTGCTGTTTGTTTTGCTTTTGTATTATGGCAAAATGTTTCCATGAGTACCTGGTTTAGGTCATTTGAATTGTAATAGTCGTTTTAATCAAAGAGTTACCACACTTACATTCATTGAAAGTTTACTGATAACAAAACTGAAGCTTGGGGACCTTGAATGATTTTTTCCCAATGTCATATAACCATTAAATAGCAGAATTGGGATTCCTTGCTAGGTCTGTCTGATCAAAGCCTGTGTCTTGGACGGGCTGCCTGGCCTCAGTGCTAGCAGTCCAGCCTTGCTTTCCTCTCTACTGTCTTCCCAGTGTGCCCTACACTATAAGCTAGGGGTACTAGCAGCCATGCCCACCCCAGAAGGAGTCCCATCTAGGAGTGAGGAGGAGTTACATAGCCAGATGTGCTGAGACTGTACCCCTTGGTCCTGGAGGCAAATATTCTGGTCTGAATGGTGATATGGGCCAGGCTGAGGACCTCCCATCTACCCCAATCATGTTAGACCATTCTGCCTGCCGGGGTATCTGACTGCTTCTTCCTTCTATATCCCACTCCCACTCTCAGAAAACTGATCCTAATCCAGAGCTGCTGAGTGTCAGGTGCCTGACCCTTTTGCCTAATTCTTGATAGTAGCTTTCTTGGCATGGTCACTGGTTCCAGAATCATACCAATGATTGTGTGCTGACTTTCCGTACCTGTATCTTGGACGTCTACTGGTTGACAATAATTAGCCCTTCTAGAAACTGGACACACCCTATCCCACTCTACCAGGGTCCCACTATGCCTAGGGTTCCCTATATTCTCGAATACCCAGGCCTTTGAGACTCATCTGTAGGCAAGAGGAGTTAGGGAAGGATGGCTTCTTAATTATGATGTATAGTTAACTTGTCCCAGCAAATAGGCCAGTCTCAAGGAGAGGGACCCTGCACATGAAAGGAGTGAACAATCAAGTTAAAGGTGAGTTCAGATTTCTGGGTAAGATACACTTCAAACAGTGCTTATGCTATTTGGAGATCATGCTCAGGAAGCTGAGTTAGGAGAAACCTGCTTCCTTCCACTGCCTGGCTAAAGAGATAGGACACAGGAGGAAATCCTGATATAGAACTACTTCTGCCCCGGAGAGCCAGAGAATCCCAAGTGGGAAATGGAACAGACCTTTCCATTTTACATCCTCTCTTCCCCTTCATCCATTTGCTAAGGTGTTTTGTTGTTGTTGTTGTTGTTGTTTGTTTGTTTGTTATTTGGAGTGATTTGTTTAATTGCCCGTCTTCTGGGTAATAGTGTGATCCCTGGGAGGGCCACCAGTTTACTTTTGCTCACCATTGTATCTGTCTGGGATACAAAGAATGTGCTCACTCAATGTCAGTTACTGGAAACAATAAGTAAGTGAATGGTGGAAAGAACAAAAGACCCTCATATTAGAAAATAAACTATATTGAAGAAAATATAGGTCCCAACTGGCTTCCCAGATACTGGATGAGAAATCCTTAAGTCTTGTTAAAACCATGCACACAATCATTATAAGAGTTAAGATTATAATGATGAGCAATAGAACTGTTTTCTGCATATGCATGTTGCACTTTTTAAATGACAACTGTAAAATGTCTTGCTGAAATCCTTACAGCGCTGAAACATTTATATTTGAGACCTACGCCAACAGAAAGGATATATTTAATACATTGCTAGCGAAAAGCCATCTAAAAATTCCCTTTTTCTTTTACCCCTCACCCTTCTCTCTCTACCCCATGTAGAAGGGAGGACCTAGGCACCATGGTGCAAAATTCTACTATAATATCACTCCCGGGATTATCTGGCTTTGGTACATTTGTACATAACAGTTCTAATGTCACAGCAAGAATTTTTTTCCCTCCTGTTTATTTCTCTGAAGCGATAATAAGCAATCCTGTGTGACATCGCCTGTGGAGCGGTTGCCAGGCAGCAGAAAGAGATCTGCAGCAGGAGGCGGGAGAGCTGGGGGTGCGGAGAGGAGAGAAAAGCAGGAGAGGAGGTGGGAGGGAGGAGAGCTGAGCAAGTGGGGGTTGGGTTCTGAAACTGCTGAGCCAGAATTCTACCCCCTTGTCATCCTTCATGTTCCAGGCACATAATGATCCAATAAGCTGCACCTTGGAGGGGAAATAAAGATGGAAAAGAAACAGTTGAATGTTGTCATTAAATAGGGTGTCAGAAATGTTTCTTATTTTGTGAAGGGCTTCAGATCTTTTTTTTTTTTTTTCTGCTGAACTTTGCTTCTTGGGAAATGCAACTCTACAAATATCATAAAAGGGCCAGCTTCTCATTGGGCCTGCTTTGCTCTAAAGCAACAAATAATTAGCGCATAATATCTTCCAGCACTCTGCATGGGGAACATGCACATTCTAACTTGAAAGGCTTCAACTTCTCTCATTGTGTGGGAAAGCCAAACACAGAGGAAGAGTACTTAACCCTTGAGGGAATATGCAGTATTGAGAGGCATCTCTGTACCTGAGAGACACAGGAGGTCATTCAAGGTGTTTCTGGAAGCTGGCCTCCTCAGTGTGAGGCTTTCTGCAGTTTTGGAAATTGAGACCAGCAGCTGAATCCCATCTCCTGGCTTTGTACAAATATTTCTCTAATGAGATCAAACGATTGGACTGGGATCCTAAAATAAGAGGTGGGGGCAGATGGCATACAGGTCCCTCCATGCTGGTCTGGATGTCCCCCAGCACTGTGTATCTTGCCTTTTGCCAGCCTTCCAAGCTGTCTGCGACTACTTGGATACTGTCCAGTGGTAACAGACAATGATTTTTATTTAGATTTTTTATTATCCTTGTTAATCAAATAGAACCGGAACAGAAGGTTTGTTCAAAACAAACAATGTATTTACAGATAGCTTTGTTGGGCGGATGCACATTTTAAGGTTCTAAAGTTGCTAGTAATTTTTCTCAGAAGATGCACCATCTGAGAAAGGAAAATGGGACAAGACATGTTAAAATGGCAAGATGATCAGAAAGAACTTGGAATTAATGTAATACTGACCATGCTTCTTCTTTTTTAAAAAACCATATTTTATTGATTTTTTACAGAGAGCAATGGAGAGGGATAGAGAATTAGAAACATCAATGAGAGAGAAACATCAATCAGCAGCCTCCTGCACACTCCCTACTGGGTATGTGCCCCGCAATCAAGGTACATGCCCTTGGCCGGAAGCAAATCTGGGACCCTTGAGTCCGCAGGCCAACACTCTATCCACTGAGCCAAACCGGTTAGGGCTGACCATGCTTCTTTTCCACTTTAGCAATGAAGGCTGGAGGTGGAAGAAAGAATATAGAGTGAAGAACACCAACTGAAAATTGTGAGGTGTAACAGATGAGGTCCCTCCCCCATTTCCCATCATATACTTCTATTCAGAGGCTTGTTTGATTTTTTTTTTTTTAGTCCCAACTAAGGTCATGAATGAATCAATCAAGGATAATCAATGATTTTCTGCACACTCTAGGAGGAAGATAATATGTCAGGAGAAAAATACTCTTCAACATAAGCATAAATCACACGAAGAGATAGGAAAGAGATTCAGATGTGGGATGAATCAGAGAGATGAATTGACTGAGAACAAGCAAGCAAACCAAATCCACCAAGAGGCAGGGCTAGCTCATCCTGCTGGATTTCACAAGGCTAACATTTTTTTCTAAGAAACTGAAAAATATTTATAGACACTTGACAGTTCTGTAGGTAGCACAGTTGGAGTATGGACACTCGTGCTCTCTGGAATATCCTGTGATTGAGGTTTTGTCTATACTGCACAGCAGGAGAAACTAATCAGGGAAGTTGCTGGTTCGCCTGACCACACTGGTTAACGACAATCTCCACAGAGCCTCCCTGGAAACGAGCTGCAATAGTACAGGCTTTTCTGTGAAATTGCACTTTTAATAAAAGCAAAAGGGAAAGATGCTCTAGGGTCAGTTTCGTAGTTGTGCCGCAATGAAAATCTCTACCCAAAATCTGTAATCATTCTTCACGGTTTACTTTTTAAAAATGTTATCTTTTAATATTAGTTTTATTTTATCAAAGTTATACATGAATTTCAAAATGTTAATGGGGCTTTCCTGAGTCTAATTTGATATCCCCCAAATTAATAGCAATGGATGATAAAACCCGCTAATGGCAGGTCATCTATGCAGCCCTGGTCAAAACCCAATATTGTGACCATTACACCATCATGTCCCTCCAGCCCAGCTACAAGGGGTTTCTCAGAGAATGAAAGGCCATGTTTGTAATAGAGCCGATGGTCTAAAGTGAATGTGCAGTGGGATAGTCTCCTTCTGGCTGTGAAAAAATATCCCTATGAACTGCTTATGCAAAAGGCCACATGGCTGGCAACTACAGGCAGCCTTGAGGAAATAAAGGGCCTTCAGCTGATAGCCAGGAAGAAGGCAGGCCCTAAAGAAATGAATTTTGCTAACAATCTGAAAGACTTGTTGGCAAGTGGACTCTTCCCCCGTCGAGCATCCAGATAAGAATGTAGCCCATCTGACACCTTGACTGAAGCCTTGTGAGACCCTGACTAGATGACCTAACCTAGTTGTGCCCAAATTCCTCCCATGGGAACTTTCAGGCAATAAATGTGTGTTGTTCTAAGGCACTAAGTTTGTAGACATTTGTTATGCAGCAATATAGAACAATTCCCCCCCCACCCCCGAGCCTGTTTCCTCACCTATTAAAAACAATAAAATAAAATGAGAATAAAGTGAATATGCTAGCTCTGGCCAGTGTTCTCAGTGGCTAGAGCCTTGCCCTTGCACTGAAGGGTCTCAGGTTTCATTCATGGTCAAGCAACCTGCGTTGCTGTTCGATCCTGGCCTCAGTTGGGGCATTTGCAGGAGGCAACCAATCAATGTATCTCTCTCACAACAATGTCTCTCTCTCTCTCTCTCTCTCTCTCTCTCCCTCCACTTTCCTCCCTTCTACTCTCTCTAAAAATCAATGGGAAAAATATCCTCAGATGAGGTTTTAAAAAAAAAAGTGAATGTGCTAGCAGAATTGCCCCTTCATTTCCTCATTCTTCTCAATCTCAAACCATGTAGGAGGGTTCCGTGAGACATAAGTCACTCTAGGAATGGAAATTAGAAGAGAATTCTTGGAAGAAACTGACCTGTGTCTCCTGGAGTTTGGGAAGCCATGAGCTTGAAGAGCAGCAGCATTTGGCTTTGTATTTGTCTAACGTCAAACAAAGGCATTATCTTGGATCATGAAGAAAGTAGCCCAAGAGGATGGAAAAGATAAATTACTAACCTCCTATTAGTAAGACAACGGTTCTGGTCCAATTGATATTCAAAGTGAAATACATTTGATGGCTTTAACTCAGTTGGAACAGATTAGACACATTGCATTTTCTGCATGCCGATTACGCTTGGGAAAGGACTAAGGAATGGAAGGGGAGCTCAAACACACGAGCCCCTTTGTAAACACACCTGTGTGCAGCGCTTATAATGCACACATAGCAGTCAGCATATCTTTC
Organism: Myotis davidii; assembly: GCF_000327345.1. NCBI lineage: Eukaryota > Metazoa > Chordata > Mammalia > Chiroptera > Vespertilionidae > Myotis > Myotis davidii. The sequence continues at coordinate 2,322,633 of NW_006295391.1, read as the reverse complement.
CTCATGAGGTTTAGATTGTTGAAAAGGTGTTAATGCAATTTACAATGGGATTGTGTTTTTTTTATTTGCAGTGCAAATGGGAAAGGACTTTTGATCCATAGCCTTTCCAAAGAAGAAGCAAGACGTAATTTTCAGGGTAAGAAAGATAAATAAAAATAGAATCTGCATCTGCCTTTGAAGATTCCAGCCCTAGCTGCCAAAAATAACAGAACAAATAGATTCCTGTTAGAGGATAAGCACCTTTTAGATCCTGGGAGCTTTGTCATTTTTCAAAACGAGCACATTTTTCATAGCTTGACACAGTGATCTTCAAGTGGATTAATGGATATGGTCAGAAGCAAGTTAATTCCTGCCTGGTCCTTTTTTTAAAGGATAACAGATATCCTAAAAGAGAAGTAGCAAAAGGCAACCATAGATGAAGAAAATAAAGGCACAGTCTGAAAATGAATGGATTCAGAAACCAATTATGATAAAGCACAGCTTTAAAAGATTCCTTATATTATTCGCATGACACACTACTGGAAAAGCGATGGTTTCTCTCAGCCCTTCCTTCTCAAATGTTTTATTTTTGTTTCCAGAAATAACAGGTCTAATTAAATGTGCAAGATGTACTCAAGTGACCCAGACTAATGCTCACAAGGATTTCGAAGTTGCTCAGGAGATTTCAGGAAGGATTGTGATGTGCCAGGCTCAGGCACTGCCAGAGAGAGCTGGTCTTCAGGGGAAGAGCATGAGCACCATGTATAGCTCTGTTACTGCTGTCAAAGCCAGTTATTACATTACTAGAGGCCCAGTGTGGGAAATTGTGCGGCCCCACCCACTCGCACCCGGCCATGCTCACAGCCCCACCCACCCATGCACACTTAGTCACGCTCACAGGCCCACCCACCCACACAGCCTCACCATGCCCACCTGCTGGCTGCTCCGTCTGCCTGCTGGCCGCCAGTCTTGCTGCTATCGGAGCTGTGGACTGCGGGGGAGGGATGGAGAGGTGCTCCATGCAGTTCACTGTGACCTGTCATTTGGTTGTTCTGGTGTTAGGGCTACTGGAATTTTATTATATAGACTAGTGGCCCAGTGCACGAAATTCATGCATGGGGGTGGGATGTTGTGTCCCTCAGCCAGGCCTGCACCCTCTCCAATCTGGGACCCCTTGAAGGACGTTCTACTGCCGTTTTA
>NW_006295391.1:2304270-2321442 GCF_000327345.1 Myotis davidii | reverse complement strand
AGGACTAAACTGGCAGTCGGACATCCCGCTCACAATCTGGGACTGCTGACTCCTAACCTCTCACCTGCCTGCCTGCCTGATTGCCCCTAACCACTCTGCCTGCAGGCCTGTTCTCCCCCAACTGCCCCTCCCACTAGCCTGATCATCCCCAACTGCCCACCGTGCCAGTGTGCTTACCTCTAACTGCCCCCCCTCCGCTGGCCTGCTTGCCCCCAACTGCCCCAGGTGGGGGCTGGCTGTTTTGCCCTGAAGGGTGACCCAAATTGGGTGGGGGGTTCCCTTGGGGTGAAGGGCCTGTGGTGGTTTCAGACCAGCCACAACCCCATGGGGTGAGGGTCCCCACTGGGGGGGCATGACCAGCCCGGGTGAGGGGCTGAGGGCTGTTTTCAGGCTGGCCATACCCCCTTCAGGGTGGGGGTCCCCATTGGGGTTCCTAGCCAGCCTAGGTGAGAGGATGATTGCTGTTTGCAGGCTGCCCACAGCCCTTTCAGGTTGGGGGTCCCCACTGGGTGCCTGGGTGAGGGGCTGATGGCTGTTTGCAGGCTGGCCAAGCCACCCAACAAGGACCCTCACCCCATAGGGGTGTGGCCAGCCTGGGTGAGGGGCTCAGGGCTGTTTTCAGGCTTCCCACAGCCCTTTCAGGGTGGGAGCCCCTGCTGGGGGGGCATGACAAGCCTGAGTGAGGGGTTGAGGGCTGTTTTCAGGCTGACCACACCCCGCTGGGGACCCAGGCCCCCAGCCCCTCCTTGAGCAGAGGCCAGGGCTGGTAGAAAGCTTGGCTTCCTCCGTTGCTGGGAGCAACCCAAGCCTATTCCTCGCTCCAGCTCCTGGCCACCTCCATCTTCAGTTGTCTTCAGTCTTCGCTCTGCCTGTGTATGCAAATTAACTGCCATCTTTGTTTAGTTAATTTGCATACTCATCTGATTGGCTGGTGGGTGTAGCGGGGTGACACCAATTTGCATGTTTCTCTTTTATTAGTGTAGATTGGGAAAGACAGGTTCTGAAAGTAGCAAGCATTAGGTAAACTGGAAAAGAAATTAGCTTTATTAAGCTCCTACATGTGCCAGGGTACTTTCACATGTATTATTTCAAGTATATCTTAAAACAACCCAGAGGACATGGATATTATTGCCCCATTTTTAAGATAACATAAGCCAAAGCTCTGAGCAAGCCAATAGTAGGTCGTATAAACCCAAGGCATTTGATGGCAAATTCAGTGCCTTTTCTGTGACATTGACTTTTTCTCTGTGCTAATGAAGATGTATGATCAGTAAATGCTGGCCCTATTCAGGAGATCAAGGTGTCTGGAAATACACTAAAAATATTCTACCCTTTTAATCTAGAACAGTAATATCTCTGAGCAGCCCAGTTTGAACACATTAGTATGGTAAGGATTATAAAGCAACATTAAGTATTCAATAGGAATCAACAGGAAAGGTCACGGAATGTTGACAGTACAATTTACTGAACTTGAATACAAATGCTAGTTTCAGGAACACATAATGCGACCCTAAGAATTATTTTTGTATGAGAAGAGAGAGAGAGAGAGAGAGAGAGAGAGAGAGAGAGAGAGAGAGAGAGAGACCAGCAAATCAATCAAGACCACTGGAGCGATCTCAATATGTTGCTATTTATCTGTGATTAGAAATTTGAAAGAAAACTGAATAAAAATCCTAAGCTTTAAAAGTGCATTACACATTTCACTACTAGTGCTATCTTTTTTCTATAAGCCACAAAGATAATGAATGCAGCTTAGCATATACTGTGAGGAGATAAAACTAGCCTATATCATATTGGCTGTATAGAATAGTACCCTAGCAAGGCACTTGGCTGTTCAGTATGAACTTTGATTCAGGAGACTTGGGCTCCAATTCTGACATTACCATTAACTTGAGATTTTTCAAGTCAATTAATCTTTATTGGTTTTAGTTTCCCAGATTATATATGCAAATGTACTTCAACATATATCAGCATTCATGAAGCTTTAAGAAGTGCATTCACAATACATGCTATCAAAGGAATTTATAAAACAAGGAGTTAGGTTAGAGTTCTTCCTAAAGTCCCATGATATTCTAACTTTTTATTAACTGAGACTTATTTAGCATAGCCAAGTACTAGATTCTTCCAGAAGAAGTAATTCCAAATAAAACACAAGGATAAGTGAGCTTTTCTCGGAGTTCTCTGCCAAAGACACAGAGCATGTTAAACTTTCCAGCTACACAAATGAGATTGGAAACGGGATATGAAATGTGATGGGAAAGGGGGGATAAATTTACAAATAAGCTAAAGCATTTACATAAGACTTCCCATCAATAATGTGTCGGGCTGTAGAAAGGGTACTGGGCCAGGAGTCAACAGATAAATGCGATTCATTACAGGTTCTAGCACTGAGTAGCTGCATGCCTTTGGCTGTCATTTATTCCCTCTGGTTCTTGGTTGCCGCAGCCATAAAATGACTGCAGGGTTGTACTGCAGAGGTGAGATGGAGGATGGGCCAACACGTCAGGTAGTCAGCCAAGAAAAAGCAGATGTTTGAGAAAAGGCCACATTTTGAGAAAAATCATCAGATTTAATCAAACCGAAAAAATTGACACCCACGTTAATCACATTAAAGTAGCAAATAAAAGGAAAATTTCCAGTAATTTAATATTTATCCATAAAATAAACTAGTGTGAAAAAATCAGATTTCTTTAAAATTAAAAATATCCTCCAACTACTCTTCTTAGTTAAAGTGTATTTATATAAAAAATAGGGATTCAGAGTAAGTACACTCAAAAATCTGTGGTAAAACAAAACAGAAGGGTGTACCAGATATAATTTTAAAATAGTATTCAACTACTATAAAAAGAAATGGATCTGAATCTGAATGTACTGGCATTGAAAGATGATATTTAAAATATATTTTTACATTAAAAACAATATAGAACAATACATAACCAGATATCTTTTTAAAACTATATTTACTATATTTGCATTGTACCCAGTGAGAATATATGCAAGCATTACATTGTGTCATTTTAAACAAAATTTTGGAGACACTAATAAAGAAATAAAGAAAAGGTATATAAGCTATAATGTCAGATATCACTGGGATTCATCCTAACCCAATTCCTTATTAGCTCTGTATATTTGAATAAGTTAATTAAGTTTTCTTATCTATAGAACGGAGATAAAAATAGCTACCTCATAGTGGTGTTATAAGGATTAAAGATAATGTATGTAAAGCACCTGGGACATATTCAAATTTAATAAATCATAATTTTTATATGAAGATAGATGAGATAATCTCAGTTTATTTATGGATCAATGAAATGAATTCTTATTAGAATCTTTTATTGCCTGATGCAAACTTTCTCCTCCTTCCCATCTCCCCAGTTAAAGAAATTAGAGAACTGGAAAGAAGAGAATGAGAAGAGGCAGTGACAGAATGATGTTCCATTCTTCCTGTTGCTTCAAAGCCTTGCTCTGGCAGCTCTTTTGTATATTATGGAGGAAATGTAAAACTTTAAGGGTGTTTGCTCTTGAGAAAACTGTAGCCTAGTAAAGTAGCAGATGGAAGAGGGTGCTTCCTAGAGGCAGATTTCAACATCTTGTTGCACAATTCTATTCCTCATCTTTTCTCCACTCCCCTTGGAGACAAACTCGGCAGGAGAAGAGAGAGCCTGTGATTCGAGGCAGCTGGTCATCTAACCAAAGGGTCTCAGCTAAACCATCTAAGATCAAACCAGGATTAAAGTCCCTTTCAATCTTTGGGGTAGTCCAGGAAGAAAAGCAAATAGAGCACAACTGACAGCAAACTGTTGTAATGATGGCTCAGAAGAAAGATTGGGACGTCGGTGAAAGGAAGGAAAAAGTTCAAAGCCTGTTGAAGCTACAAGGGGACAAATAGGTATTTTTGCTGTGAGTTTTTGAAAACCAACAAATGAAAATGGGTCAGAGTCCCTTTACTTAAGGAAAGGAGATGATCCAGGTATGGTGAGTATTGTCCAGAGCTCTACACCTCCCTGTTTAGGATTAGGGTCACTGAATCACCTTTTGTCAAATTTCTTATGATCCCTACTTATTCAGGGTCACGGCTAGCTCACAAGAGTATGCAAAGAAAAATGCACTTTTTCCTCTGGCAGGGAGCATGGCTATGCAAGCAGAATAGGGGCTGGCTTTCATCCCCACTTGTCCTGTTGGTCAGGCATCCTTGTGCAATGAGCAACAGCATAACTGTGTGCAGCAGCCCTGTGTCATATATCCAAAGTCCAATCAACCTGGAACACAGGATGTTTTCCTATCTTCTTATCTTTGTTTATATATTTTCCTTCTTCTGAGTTTAAAACTGGCCATTTTCTCCAGGCCCACTAATATCTAAAATTATGGCGAATGTTTGAAAATTAATACTCCAAATAATCCTATGATTTAGATACTATTATCATCCACTTCTTCCAGGTGAAAAAAAAAACAAAACCACACAAACAAACCAAAATTTGAGAATGATTTAAGTTACTTAATGTTACACAGCTATTTCATAAGAGAGCCAGGTTTATATGGCTCAAAGCCCAATTTTTAACACTAGACCTCAGTCCCTTTCTAAGGACAAGATGGGATTAACATTCAAGCTCTTTAAAGTAAAGTCATTAAAATTTCAATTATATATTTGATTTGAATAAGAGTAAAACTCTCTAAATATTAGAAATCTTTTGAATTTCCCAAATAAAAGTCACTTTTGGAAGTCAGTATAATGATTACATTTTATTGATTTTAAAAAGAATTCCAATACCCTGCCTCAATGACAGAAAGTGATTACAATTTGCAACAGTCTCCAATTCAGAATTCAAGTGATTCTCTCTGCCGCCATTGGAGACTCGGTTGAATTGACCTCCAGTGCCTATGTTAAGTACTTCTGTATGTCCACATGTAGCCCCCTGTGTGGGTGAAGAAGTTATAAATAACCCTCCATATCAGCTGCTTCTTAACTCTAGGTCCAGAATGTACATGAGACTATAAAATGAGCTGCTTGAGTTGGAGAAAAATCTCCTCTGTACCTTAACTCTTCATCAAAACCTACTCTGACACTGAAATTGGGATACGAACAGCCTCAGGGAGAAAAAAAAAAAGTCTAATATCCAGCTCAAGATCAAAGAAGCTCACTCAGCCAGAAAACAGTGAGATTGCCAAGACGGTGCTTTAAAGCGGTTCTCCATCTGGTCTGCTTTTGAAAGATTAGCAAATTAATCACATGGCAGTATGAGTGAACAGAAAGCATAAAGCTATCCACAACAAACACAAACAATGTACAAGGCACGTTTACACAAAACAAAAAGCCAAAAGGATGAAGCAAAACTCTCTGAAGAGCGCAAGACCCTCTGGTAACCCAAGACAGTATGTGCAGCGACAAGAAATAATATTTTTTTAATTTCAAGCAGCAGGGATTTTAATATTTGCTACTGCAGCACAAACTAGTGTATCTTAACTAATAACAAACATTAAACAATATCAAAATATTAAACAACAATTGAACAACTGAGATCATTGTTTAATTTAGTAATTAGAAATATAATTTAAAAACATATTAAACACAATAAAACACACTAAAATGCAAGACAAAAGGACAAATATGGAAGATAGATCATTTATTGTGAAAATTAAGAATTATTACTAAAGATGAAAATGTGGGAAAATCATAGAAAGTTTAACTAAAATAACCTTTTCGGGTATAATAAAATGAAGGCTTTAGAAAGACAGTCTTTTCAGATATCATGAGAACTTATTAAACAAAAAGCAATAATGTAATTTACTAGAGTCACACATTAACAAACTAAAAAAGTTAAAAATCTGAGATTGGGCAAAAGTTTATGAATAAAATACAAACCAAAGAAAATATTTTAAACCATCTCAGCATTTTAAAACTGATGGATGATTAAGTAAACTATGGTGCTTCAACTTTATGCAATATTATGTATCCATTAAAGTTATTATTTGGGAGATTAGGTGACAATGTGGTAAAATGTGTAAAATATAATGTAAAAATTTAAAAATGAATTAATAGATTTATGTATATCTACAGACACAATTTTATATAATTTTGCATTTTAAACGAGCAGGCAGGTAAAATAAAAAAATGTTTTGTCAGAGTGAAATTAGAGATTATTATTATAATATTTATTATAATGATAAACTATAGCAAACAATTAAGTTAATGCACCAAAGCTAAATGCACCTTTTTATTTCTTGAAGACTTGGTTTAAATGAGACAGATTTTATGCCTTGTGACTCATAATTAAGCAATTAATAAAGCCTAAAATTTCATCAGTATTTCCAACTTTTCCTCTGTCAGAGACATATTTTATGACTATTATCCTTTATTCTGAATTAGAATACTAGAAATATAGAAATACTAGAGGCCCGGTGCATGAAATTTGTGCACGGTAGGGTCCATAAGCCTGGCGGCTCATCAGGACTGATCGGGGCCCTCTGGCTGCCGGCCAGGGCCTTCCTTCACCCCACACCACTCCCTGGTGGTCAGCACACATTATAGTAAGCGGTCAAACTCCCAGTTGGTTAAAATCCTGAGGGGACAATTTGCATATTATCCTTTTTTTTATATAGGATAAACATATAAATATTTATTATAATGAAATTAATTATTTTTAAATAATATTTAATTCAGATGGAAACTATTTTAATCATTTTATAGTATTTCTGCTATCATTGTAATTAGTATAGTACATTACATTTATTTCATTAAAATGTGGCTTTATTATTTTTTAGAAAGGTTATTAGATTTTGGTGGTGGTGGTGGTGCCATGCTCCACCTATGTCAAAAATTCCTTCTTGCCCTTTGGCTCAGTGGCTAGAGCATCAACCTGTGGACCAAAGGCCCTGGTCAGGCACTTTCAGAAGGCAACAATTTGATGTGTTTTTCTCACATCGATGTTTCTCTCTTTCTTTCCCTCTCTTTTCCACTCAATCTAAAAGATCAATGGAAAAAATATCACCAGGTGAGGATTAACAACCACAAAAATTCCTCCTATGGAAGAGTAAAGATTATTGTTAATGCACGCGGAAGCCCAGAAGGCACCTGAAGCTAGGTGACAATGATTATTGAATCTTTAGACCCTAAGGTCATATACAATTTCTATATTTGTTTCACCTTTTTAGGTAGAATCACATATTTAAGCATTTGAAATACATGCTACTAAATAATTGATAATATCTTTAATGAGTACTGAGCACATAAATCTAGTGCTGGCCAGTTGCAAAGATAAGTAAACAAGCCTTGGTCATAAATAGATTGCAAAGCCTGCTGGATATGACTCAAAATAGATTACTGACTTCAAAAGCAGTCTAAATAGTTCTTATGTTCTATTATGTGGTATGTATTCATCATAATTTCATTTCTACAGAAAAAATTAGATTTTGAATAAATATATTAACTAATGGAAGGAAATGCACTACATTTAAATAAGAATATTAGTAGAAAGTGACTTTTACTTTCTTCATTTCCTTTTTCAGTTTTCTGTAACATCTATAAAAGTAAGAATTAATTTTATGTTAAAAATTTTAAAAAATTAACTACATAAAATCAGTTTAAGAAAATAAAGTTATCAGTCCTATTTTTTAGTATTTATTTTATATTATTTTACTGAAGTACATGGATGGTGTAATTCTCATTTTTGAATGTGGGACTAGTCTTTCTAAACAAATTATTTTTATACACAGAGTACTTTGTTAGTATCAGCACTCCCCACCCACCTCCCCACCTCAGTCTAGTTGCATAGAGTGCTTGGTATTTCATTATGTGAACAGACTCCTGGTGAGCAAATCTATGTAGGCAGAATCTTTAACCAAGTTCCATCTTAGCAAGGCTTATTTCTTTCAGGTATGCTGCAAAAACATACTCTCATTGGCTCTCTACCTCCTGTAGTCATCTTCAAGGACTTAGTATTAACCATGACCTCTTCCCCCTTGAATATGAAAAATTCATTTCAGGTTGCACTCTGTCATTTTCATGATTTTAATGAATTATGAAAGTCTGATCTTATAAGACTCCTCCACCCACATCTTTTCCCAGCTCCCCATGCTTTGCATTTTCCATTGCCTCTGGGCCTGAAGTTCCATTCATTTGAAAACTATTCTTGGAAAGGTCTCCCCTCCTCCAGCTGTTAATCTGTCATTGATGGACCATAAGTCATTCAGATATACAGCACTATTATGCAACCTCAACAGAGTGGAAAAAATCATTTGCTTTACTGTCAATGTAAAAAACTTTTATCTTCTTTGACAGTTTTATTCAGAAAACCTCAGCTTTATTTTTATTTGATTCTAATGATGGTTTTCAGAAAATGATGTGAGTAAGTAAAAGTTTAGTGCAATGACAGCTGTCATGATGTCTGTGGTGGTTTCTTTCAAGGAGTGTTTATTGAGGAGATGCATTTTAAATACAGTGCATCATCTTTGGCACAGTGGATGGGAGTTAATTATTCGGAGCTGGTAATGTAGTAGTATTTATTCAGTCGGGAATGTAAATGAGGAAAGCCCATTTGTTTTATCCTATCTCCTTCCCAGAAGTTCCTTGAACAAAACTTAGATTCACAGATATTTCCGCAGCTTTGAATTTATAGCAATTGTTGTTGATTTTCTTTAGAAGGTAAAATGGCTTTCACATTGTCTACTCATAAAAATAATGACCTGAAATGCATTCAGGATGCATTGGACTAATGAAATGGCTTTTTGCTCCTTTATTTATTGTGAATTAGACATATGCATAACAGTCTGAGCTTGTTTTATTTTGGAGGTACATTAACAGAATTAAGCAAAATTATGGCTGTACTTAACATTTTCAAACTCATTTTTATTCAGTGGGGAAATATTAACCACATCTGACTTTCCAAGTTGTAATGAATTGAGGCTTGGTTAGTAGTGGTTAAAATACAGAGACCAAAGCCTATATTCTGAAAATAATTTTATTTGGAAATATTTACATAGGCTTTTCACAAAGCAATGTGACCACCTGAAGTCTACATTAGCCCTAATAATGTTCTACCTAATGGCAGCTCATTTGATTGTCACTAATTTTGCTGTAGAATATTATGCTTCATGGAAATAAGCGCAGTGGTAGCTGAGGAAGCAAAGCTATATGATGCCCGCACATTTTCAGTCTGAGCAATCTGAAATATCCCTCCCAGTACAACTGCTAAATTAATGACAATTTAAATGATTTTAAGACAGCCTTGTTGTTTCAAAGGAACAGATAGCTAAGGTTAGCTCAGAAATGAACATTTAACATCTAATCCAGTGATGGCGAACCTATGACACGCGTGTCAGAGGTGACACGCAAACTCATTTTTTTGGTTGATTTTTCTTTGTTAAATGGCATTTAAATATATAAAATAAATATAAAAAATATAAGTCTGTGTTTTACTACAGTTGTAAATATCAAAAAATTTCTATATGTGACACGGCACCAGAGTTAAGTTAGGGTTTTTCACAATGCTGACACGCCGAGCTCAAAAGGTTCACCATCACTGATCTAATCCAAAGTGAGCTTTTCCTCTCAAAGCTTATTTGATTTCAGCATTGCAGTAATATAAAACAGGCAAGTAAAATACAATGAGGAATCATTCTTTTGTTTGTTTTATGTGTTTGCTTACCTCGATGGAGGCAAGGGTGAATGATCGCTGCCCTGGAACCGATGAACAGGAAGCCTCACAGGAGTGTCTTCAAATATTAGAGAGATTTGTTTCAAAAAGTTATTTGCAGTGATGCATTGTCTCTGGGGAAGTCGGCATATTATAATAAAAGATGACATTAAACAGCATGTTCTATAGTACGCAATTTTGTTTTTAGGAATTACGTGAAAAGGCAGAAAGTTCTTTTAAAATCTTTCTTCTTTTTCTTTTTTTCCTCACAGATTGCATCTTGATGCTAAATTCCTCAGTCTTCACTGAGTGAGGGGATTATATTCCCATTTCACCCTAATTACTTTAAAAGGAAAAAGTTCAGATCAAACAATGAAGCTTTTCTAAATCTGAAAATGTTTCCAATCTAAAGATCTAAAGGCCCTGATAGTTTATAAGCTCTGCCTGCATAATATAGGCAGGATGGTAAACACAGCTTCGAGAAATTTTAAGCCATGCTTTCTAGACAGTATTAGCTTTTATCCTCACTAGATGAAATCTTATAATACCAGGCTGAATTGCTCCATTGTATTTAAACAAAAAACATACAGATTTAGCAACTGTTAAAAAGACCATTAATTTCACTGCAGTTAAGAAAAGACAATTCACTACTTAATAGAAAATTACACATTGGACCACCATCTAATTCTTGCAGATATGTATTTTGTTAATTAACACAAGTGGAAGTTTGCTCAGCAAATATCTAATGGTTGGGGTAGGATTCCATCAAAGTAATCCTAGAAAAAAGGTCCTCTGATGTCTGCTATAATGTGTATACTTTTTTGTTCAACTGCTTACATTTAATCTCTTTTTGTCTATTTAGCTTGGGTGTGAGCAATTTATCATTGCACCAAATGTCCCTTCTCTACAGAAAGGATGTGGCTCTGCACAGTCAACCCTCTGGACCTCATTAGCAGACATCAGATGGAGTGAGAGGGAGGAGGGAGAATCATTCCTTCTCATGCACAGGCACGGTGATGCTGCCCAGCTGTAGTCCACCCAGACATCATGGCAGACACACCAGATCCAGCTGAGCGTTTCCAGGGTCAGAGCCAGCAGACATGTAATAGAGAAATATTTGCTACCCACCCAATCCTTCAAAACTGATTCCATATTTACATATACAGCAATCTCAAGCAATCATATTGTTTTGATTTATTCTGGGGGTACTTTTTAATGTTACTTAAGGGCCCTGAGAGCCTGTTTAAATACTTACAGATTTTTTTTTTAGTCCTTTTTGCCTTTGTAATTTTTCAGAATTTGTTTTCAATTAGTTTGTAGAGTGAAAATCTGGTTTGGGATCCATGCAAACTTGAAGAGACTACTCAGTTGTTAACTGCCAATACATTTGTTGTTCAAAACCACAAAACAAAAGTGCTTTTTGGAAGAAGCACCTTTAAATAAACAGATTATTTTCAATCCATGAATAAAATTTCTTGGAATAATGTCTTCAAGGTAATGCAGTGTTCATTCTAGTCCTGCTAATCCTCTGTTCTACCTGAAAGGACGTCATATTTCTCTTTCACTGTTAGACCAAATTAAGACATATAATAAAATTATTGTAAGTTATTTAATAGCACTCTACATACATTGTTAATTTAATTATAATAACAAATATATGACACTGGTTTTTATCCCTATTTCACAAGTCAAGAAACGAAGTCTCAAGATTTGATGGGAGTCTGCCTGGCTCCAAAGCTTAGGCTTCTGGCCAATCCACCCCACAATAATTGAATACAAAGAAATGACCTGCTAAATGACTTAGCCAGTCCATTTCTTCCTCCCTGAGCTCTCTTCATGTCTGGTGACAGGTGTAGCACTTTCCCTTTCTTTTTCAATTGGTTCCTATGATTAAGACTATGATGCTTGGAGTTTGGCTGAACCTGGGTTTGAATTCCAGCAATAATTCCATGGATACAAAACCAAAAGTATAGGCAACAAAAGCAAAAATAGACAAGGAGTACCATATTAAACTAAAAAGTTTCTGCACAGCAATGAAAGCAACAGTGTGAAGGGCAACCGATGGAATAGAAGAAAATATTTGCAAACCAAACATCTGATAAGGGATTAATTTCCAAAATACACAAGGAACTTCTGTGACTCAACAGCAATAAATCTAATAACCTGATTTTAAAATTTGGCTAAGGACTTGAATAGACATTTCTTCAAAGAAGACATACGCATAGCCAACAGGCATAGAAAAAAAATGCTTAACGTCACTAATTATCAGGGAAGTGCAAATCAAACCTACAATGAGATAGCATTTCACACCTGTCAAGTTGGCTATTATAAAAAAACAATAACAACAGCAAAAGACAACATGCGTTGGCAAGCATGTAGAGAAATTGGAACCCTTGTACATTTTTGGTGGGAATTCAAAACGGTGCATTTGAACCAGCTACTCTGAAAAATTGTGTGGAGGGTCCTCAAAAAATTACAAGTAGGATTACTATATGATCCAGCAATTCCACTGTAGGTAGTTATCCAAAAGAATTAAAATCAGGATCTCAAGGAGACATTAGCACTCCATGATTATATCAGTACTATTCATAATAGCCAAGAATCAACCAAAATTGATTCAACCAAAATTGTGGAGTCAACCAAAATTCCCATCAGCAGATGAATAGATAAAATGTGGTATATACATACAATGGAATTTTTTTCAGCCTTAATAAAGAAGGAAATTCTTAATACGCAAAAAGCATGGATGGCCCTAACCGGTTTGGCTCAGTGGATAGAGCATCAGCCTGGGGACTAAAGGGTCCCAGGTTTGATTCCAGTGAAGGGCATGTACCTTGGTTATGGGCACATCCCCAGTAGGGAGTGTGCATGAGGCAGCTGATCAATGTTTCTCTCTCATTGATGTTTCTAACTCTCTATCCCTCTCCCTTCCTCTCTGTAAAAAATCAATAAAATATATATTTTAAAAAAGAAAACATGAATGAACCTTAAATACATATGCTAAGTTAAGTAAGTTAGTCACAGGAAGACAAATACTGCATGATTCCATTTATAAGAGGTAGCTAAAATATTAATACTCATAGAAATGAAGAATAGAATGCTGGTTTCCAAAGGCTGAATGAAAAGGGAAAATGGGGAGTTACTAATCAAATCAAAGAGCATAAAGTTTCAGTTGAGTAAGATGAAAAAGTTTTAGAGATTTACTATACAACATTGTACATAAAGTCAATGATGCTGCACTGTATACTTAAAAGTTTATTCAGAGGTTATATCTCATTTTAGGTGTGCTTATCACAGTAAAATAAAATATTAAAACTGAAAAACCTTACTGGTATTTTCATTAAGGAAGTATTAAATTTAATAGTTAATGTAGGGAATTGATGATGTTGAATCTTTTTATTCAAGAAGAAAGTACACCTTTCTATTTGTTCAAATATTCTGTGTCCCCAGTAGTATTTTAAAATAATTTCTTCATTGCTTGTTCAGACTATTCTTATGTATTTTTGGTACTCTCTTGATATTTATTTGGTCTTTTCTTCCATCATATCTTCCAACTGATAGTTGTTTTGAAACCTACAGACTATTAATTTCCATATATTCAGTGCCTTAATAAATTCTTAAAATTTTTTTTAAAATGTTTAATTGTATGATCAAGAATTTTACTTACAGGAAATCTGTCCCAAAATTTTGGAGACAATTGGTCTACATGATGATGTCTATGTGCCTTAGTATAAAGGCCCTTCATAGCTGGCACTCCCTGACTTCTTAGTCTCATGTGCTAGCATGCCACTACATACATGTTCAAAGCTTATCATTAAAAATGCTTGTGGTTATCTAAATACTAACAATTTTCGGATGCCTTTTTCATTTGCTGTAGTTTCATAATTCTACTGTCTATAATTCTACTCCATAATTCTACTTGTGTATTTATCTGGAGAACTCTTCACCTTTTTGTGGACTTAGTTTCTATGTCCCCTTTTCTGAGAAACATTGGATCCCCCAGACACCTTTAGGTTCTCCCTTCTTTCTGTTTTCATAGTGCCTACTATATAACTGGCATCACACACCAATTAATACTTACGGTAAACTAGTGAAAACCTAAGTGTGGTCCTGCTTATCACCAGAGAAACAGCTGTTATAATTTCTTACTCTATATTCCCAATGGAGATGAAGCTATATAGGCAAACTGATCCTTTTTGCTACTAAGTTTCCCTCTTAGTTATGCTATTTTCAAAGAATGAAGCCAGAAAGAGTGCTACCTGTTTTTTTTTAAAGAATAATTTCTTTTCAACATTACAGTTTTCAGTTACAAGAAGAATTCCATAGAAATATTTAGTGAATATGTACAAACTACATTTTACTTAACTTCATAAAAACTTAGGCCCATCACTCAAATGAGCCATTCATTCAGGAGTTTCAGTTATTCACAGAGCCTCAAGTAACTGTCTATCAATCCATTATTTCAAACCACTCTGCATTAAAATATTTAAGTAGCTCTTTGGATATTTCTACAAAGTTCCTTCACTTGGTCTTAAAATAACCATGCTAGAGCTAAGCTCATTTCCTTTTCTCCAGCGTGAATTTCTACTTCTGTGCTTGTTATGTTGAGGAACTCCTCAGCGCAGTTCAGGTCATTATCAACTAGTTTTATTTAAGTAACTGACTATATGCCTGAACAAACGAAACCAACCTCCTTCCTTTTCACCATTCCTCCAGTACACACTTCCCTTTACAATACTTTTCTTATTTATACAAGTGGCACCATTATTATTTCAGATTGTCAAGAAAATTTTAGAATTGTTTCTCTACTAAGATTTTATTTAAACCTCACTCTCTCCCACACTTCCATATACATCGTCCTCAAATCATTTTTCTAATCTAATATGGTGTGATCTTGTGAATTCTGTTGGTATTCCTTTTATAATTCAAGGTACTGACAAAGTTCCCTCTGCCTATTTTATTTAGGAGAAAATCTTCTGTCTTCTAACCAAGCATTCACTTCTCTTTCCATCTCTTTTAGATATTTTGTCCATCACTTGGGGCAGAAATTGCTAATGTGGTCAGAGCTTAGGATATTATTGGAGCTCCAGTTATTATGAGGGTGGTTACTGTGTTAGAGACTAGCATTTATGAAAGATATTCTCTTTTGTACCTAATTCTGCCATGTGATAAACTTACCTAAGCAAGGCATTGATTTTTGAGGTAAGCCTTACTATGTATTTCTTTTTCTACACTATCTCTTTTATGCTAGTAACTGAATGGTGAGTTAAGCTTTGGTCTGCTCTGCAGACACAGCCACCTCAGATAGAAACAAAAGGAATCAATAGTCCTGCTTTAAGCCAAAAATAACAACTCATTTTTAAAGGACTCCGTATTTGAATTTGGGGCACTGATTTAGCTATTATAGACATTCATTTCCAAATTTGATGAAAAATGTTAACAGATGGATTCAAGAATCTAATTAAAAATGAATTTGAGATAATAAAAAGTAAAGAACACCAAGTTACTTAATAATCAATTTTTTGAAATACAATTACATCAAAAGATCTTAAAAATACCCAGAGGAAACAGACATATTATATACAAGGACCATGACTCAAATGAGGGCAGAATTTTATGTGAACCATGTGAAACATGGAGGCTAGGAGACAATGGAATGAAATCTTAAAGGGTTCTATGAAAAGAAAAATATTCAACCAAGAATTCTATATCTAATAAACATATCACTCAAATCTAAGGAAAAAATAAGTCATTTTCAGACAAACAAAAGCTGAGAGAATCTTGATAACAGGTAAACATTAAAAGAAATATTAAAGGAAAATTTTCAGACAGAATAAAAGATATAGTGGATGGAGACTTGTATCTGAAAAAGAAATGTGGAGTTCTGGAAATGACAAATATGTGAGTAAACATAATGTAGTTTTAAATTGTTTTTTTAAATTTTTTTAAAGATAAGTAACTTTTCAAAATTTCATTTTGTTGTTGACAGTATTACAGATGTCCCCCTTTACCCAACTTTCCTCCCTTAGCCCCCATCTTCCAGGCCCTGTCTCATCCAGGCCTTCACCACACTATTCTCTGTGTCCATTGGTTATGAATATACTAGAGGCCCAGTGCATGAAATCCGTGCATGGGGGGGAGAGTATCCCTCAGCCCAGCCTGCACCCTCTCCAATCTGGGACATCTCTCTCACAATCCAGGACCACTGGCTCCTCACTGCTCGCCTGCCTGCTTGGCTGATGAACCCTAACCACTTCTGCCTACCGGCCTGATCGCCCCCTAACTGTCCTCCCCTGCCGGCCTGATCACCCCCTAACCATCCTCCCCTGCCAGCCTGATCGCCCCCAACTGCCCTCCACTGCTGGCCTGATCACCCACAAGAGCCCTCCCCTGCCACGACCAACTGCTTCCACTGGGACTGGCCTCCTCCACGCCACGCGGAGCCACAGGACCCCCAGGCCTCACTGTGTGGAGTGGCCACTGGGCCCTGCCTCTACTGTACGTGCGGCCATTTGTGGCGGCCATCTTGTGGCATCGTGTTTGCGAGGGCGCGAGGACCACCTAGGCCAGCGGTTCTCAACCTGTGGGTCGCAACCTCTTTGGGGGTTGAACAACCCTTTCACAGGGGTCACCTAAGACAATTGGAAAACACATATATAATTACATATTGTTTTTGTGATTAATCACTATACTTTAATTATGTTCAATTTATAACAATGAAAAATTCATCCTGCATATCAGATATTTACATTACAATTCATAACAGTAGCAAAATTACAGTTATGAAGTAGCAACGAAAATAATTTTATGGTTGGGGGTCACCACAATATGAAGAACTGTGTTAAAGGTTCGTGGCATTAGGAAGGTTGAGAACCACTGACCTAGGCTTTTATTAGTATAGATGTATATAAGTTCTTTGGTTAATCTCTTCACATCTCCCCAGCCACCTTCCTTCTGAGATACATCAGTCTGTTTCATGCCTCCATGTCTCTGCACCTATTTTGTTCATCAGTTTATTATTCTACTTATAAATGAGATTGTGTGATATTTCTCTTTTTCTGACTGGCTTATTTCACTCAGCATAATATTCTCCAGGTCCATTCATGCTGTCTCAAAGGGAAAGATATTCTTTTTTACAGCTGCATAGAATTTCATTGTGTAAATGTACCACAGCTTTTTAATTCACTCATCTACTGATTGGAACTTGGGCTGTTTGCAGATTTTAGCTATTATAAATAACTAGAGGCCCGGTGCATAAAAATTTGTGCACTCGGCGGGGGGGGAAGGGGGCTCCCTCAGCCCGGCCTGTGCCCTCTCGCAATCTGGGACCCCTCAGGGGATGACCACCTGCTGGCTTAGGCCTGCTCTCCGTGGGATTGGGCCTAAGATGGCAATCAGACATCCTTCTAGCACCTGGCAGCCCCTCAGGGCATGTCCACTTGTCAGCGAGGAGTAGCCCTAAGCTGCAGACATCCTTACCACGGCTGAGGAGGCAGGAGAGGCTCCCACCACCACTGCTGTACTGACAGCCCTCAGCCTGGAT
>NW_006295391.1:2293004-2304245 GCF_000327345.1 Myotis davidii | reverse complement strand
GTGCCTGGCCAGCCTGGATGAGGGGATGATGGCTGTTTGCAGCTGGTCACACACCCTTCAGGGTGGGGGTCCCCACTGGGGTGCCTGGCCAGTCTGGAAGAGAGGCTGAGGGCTGTTTTCAGGCGGGCCAAGCCTGCAACTGAAGCTCCCAGTCTCTCCTTTTTTTCTTTTTTTTAGGGGGGGGGGCGGATTTATTTACCTTCTGTAATTGAAACATTGTTGCAGCTCCAGCTCTGAGGCCTCCATGGCTGAAAGCAGGTTTCTGGGGTTTGTTTAGCTTCTATAATTGCAACATTGTTTCTTAGAGTGCAGCTCAGAGGCTGGCAGTGGCAGGCAGGGAATCTTGGCTTCCTCCATCACCGGGGCAACCAAGCCTCCTGTTCGCTTCAGCTGCCTGGTTGCAGGGCGCCATCTTGGTAGGCAGTTAATTTGCATATTACGCTGATTAGCCAATGGGAAGCATGTCGGAGGTATGGTTAATTACCCTATTTGTCTTTTATTAGATTAGATGTTGCTATGATCACAGGGGTGCATATATTCTTTCTGAGTGGTGTTTCAGGTTTCTTAGGATATAGCCTTAGAAGTGGGAGCACTAAGTCAAACAGCAGTTCCATTTTTAATTTTTTGAGTAAATTCCATACTATTTTCCATAGTGGCTGCACCAGTCTGCATTCCCACCAGCAGTGTATTAGAGTCCCTTTTCTCCACAGTCTCGTGAGCACTTGTTGTTTGCTGATTTGTTGATTTTAGTCATTCTGGCAGGTATGAGGAGATATGTCATTATAGTTTAATTTGCATCTCTTTGATAATTAGTGACATTAAGTATTTTTTTCATATGTCTCTTGGCCGTCTGTATATTCCTTTTGGAGAAGTGCCTATTCAGGTCCTGTGCCCATTTTTTAATTGGGTTGTCTTCCTTTTTTTGAACTGTATGAGTTCTTTATATATTTTGTAAATTCCCCTTATCAGATATGTCATTGACAGATATGTTCTCCCATACAGTGGGTTCCTTTTACATTTTGATGCTGCTTTCTTTTTTTTTTTAATATATTTTTATGGAGTTTTTACAGAGAGGAAAGGAGAGAGATAGAGAGTTAGAAACATCGATGAGAGAGAAACATCGACCAGCTGCCTCCTACACACTCCCCACTGGGGATGTGCCTGCAACCAAGTTACATGCCCCTGACCGGAATCGAACCTGGGACCCTCCAGTCCGCAGGCCGACGCTCTATCCACTGAGCCAAACCGGTTTCGGCAATGCTGCTTTCTTTTGCTGTGCAGAAGCTTTTTATTTTGATGTAGTCCCATTTATTTATTTTTTTCCTTTGTTTCTCTTGCCCTAGGTGATGTATTGGTGAAAAATCTGCTGCATGAGATGTTTGAGATTTTTCTGCCTGTTATCTTTAATCTTTTAAAACAAAAATGAAAATATATTTTCATATACATATAGAAGTAAAATGTGTGCAACAAATGCACAAAAAAAGGTGAGGCACAAAATGGAAATATATTATTTTAGAGTTTATATGTTATATATGAAGTGATAGAGTATTATTTGAAGATACAACGTGATGAAGTTACATGTTGTAAATACTAGAGCAATACATACACAGAGGATATGAGAGAGACAAAGAGAGAGAGAGAGAGAGGACATCAATGTGAGAGAGAAACATTTGATTGGCTGCCTCATGCACATGCCACTACCAGGGATTGAACCCAAAATCAAGTATATACCATGACCATGAACTGAAACCAAAATCTTTGGTGAATGGGGTGATGCTCCAGCCAACTGAGCAACACTAGCCAGGTTGATTTAGAAGCAACGTGTTGATTGCCATTTTAAAAAATAAGTGGGACTTATTTTTTAAAATGGTAATCAACACGTTGCTTCTAAAATTTATGTGGAAATGCAAGGGCTTGACATTTTATTTTAAAATCTTGACAAAACACCAACAACCAAGTTTGAGTACTTACAAATGATTTGAAGACATAAAAAAGCTAAAAAGAGAGTATGTTTTTAATATAAGAATAGAGAGATCAGTGGAGTAGGCTAGAGAGTCCAGAAGTGAGCCCATATATTCATTGTGAAGTTTTAACTAAGACTCCAAACCAATCCAATGGAGAAAGAAGCATCTCTTCAACAAATGGTACTGAGACAACAGGATCATGATATAGGGGAGAAACCTTGCCTCAGACCTCACTTCATATATAAAATTTAACTTGAAATGTATCTCAGAACTAAACGTGAAAGCAAAAACTTGCCCTTGCAGTGTTGTTAAATAGTTAGAGCATTGGCCCAGGCACCAAAGGGTTTCAGGTTTGATTCCCAGTCAAGGGCATGTACCTGGGTTGCTGGTTTGCTACTGAACCCAGGAGCATGTGTAGGAAGCAACCAATCTCTCTCTCTCTCTCTCTCCCTCTCCCTCTCTCTCTCCCTCTTTTTCTGTCTGTCTTCCTCTCTCTCTCCTTCGTCCTTTCCACTCTCTCTGAAAAGCAATGGGAAAAAAATGTCCTCATGTGAAGATTAAAAAACAACAACAAAAAACAACCAAAACAAAACAAAAGTAAAGCTAAAACTCTAAAGCTTCCAGAAGAAAACTATCTATCTATCTATATCTATCTATCTATCTATCTATCTATCTATCTATCTATCTATCTATCTATCTACCTATCTATCTATTTAAAAGCCAGCAACTGAATGGTGGAACAACCAGGATGAATGGTCAACTAGTCACTATGATGTGTACTGACCACCAGGGGGCAGACAATGCAGGAGCTTCCCCTTGGTGGTCAATGCACTCCCACAGTGAGAGTGCTGCTCAGTTGACTGGGATGAGCGGTGATCCTACAGCAGGCCGATCCTCGCAGGCCATGCCCCCCACCAGCACACGAATCCGTGCACCAGGTCTCTAGTAGAATAATATGTTCAATATCATAAGATACACACATATTTCTTATTCAGGACATAAAAAGCAATAGTTATGAATAATTGCTAAAATGTACATCATTAAGATTAAAGACATCAAGATTAAAGACAAGATTAGAAGTATGTAGATAAGCCTCAGATGACCAGAAAATATTTGCAATGCTTATATATGACAATAAACTCATATTATCCACAGTAGACCAGCAACTCTTACAATTTAATAAAAATAAAGACAACTAGTTTGATCAAAACATGAACAAAGCCTGGCCAGTGTAACTCAGTGGTTGAGCATCAGCCTGTAAACCAGGAGGTCATGGTTCAATTCCTGGTCAGGGCACATACCTGGGTTGTGGGCTTGATCCCCAGTAAGGGGTATGCAGGAAGCAGCTGATCAATGATTCTCTCTCATCATTGATGTTTCAATCTCTCCCTTTGCCTTCCTCTCTGAAATCAATAAAAATATATTTTTAAAAAACCATCAACAAAATATCTGTGGTTTTCTCCATGGGAGGATGGTGAATTTACTGACTGGGAGAGCAATGGGATTTTTCTGGGATGTTAAAATAGTTTGTATTTTGATCTAGATGTGAACTACATTGGTGTATGTACTTGTCAGAACTCATCAAAGGTTACACTTAAGATCTATGCCTCTCTCTTTTTAAAATTATACCTGGATAGAAAAAAAAAGTTTTAATGTCCAAATTTGCTACATACCAAGCCTATATAATACAAGGCTAATATGAAAATCGACTGAACAGCAGAATGACTGGTCGCTATGACACGCTCTGACCACCAGGGGACAGATGCTCAACCCAGGAGCTGCCCCCTGGTGGTCAGTGCATTCTCACAGGGGGAGCACTCTTCAGCTAGAAGCTGGGCTTATGGCTGGCAAGCACAGTGGTGGTGGCGGGAGCTTCTCTCACCTCCTCAGCAGTGCTAAGGATGTCTGACTGCCTGCCGGCTTAGGCTCGTTCCCGCCCCCCCCCCACCCCCCGCATCAATCAGACATTCCCCAAGGGCTCCTGGACTGTGAGAGGGTGCAGGCCGGGCTGAGGGACCCCCTCCTCCTGAGTGCACAAATTCCATGCACTGGGCCTCTAGTTCTGTAATAATTTCATCTTTTGTATCATGAAAATGAGGAATCATGTCAAATCATTTATTTTACTAAAGAGGCAGCTCATTTAAAAAGATCATCAATGTGACCAAATGTGCTTAAATCTAGAAAGCTTGTTTGCTGTAGGATGTATGAGATATAAAACTATCACCGAGTTCATGTTATAGTAAATAATGTTTTGCTGTGGATAATGGAAATGCTTTCTTCTTATTTAAAAAATAAAAACTATATACCCATTATTTTTTTCACTTGCTAATACAAATAATAAGGTAGCATTTTATGATGATGAAAAATGATTCTCTAGGCAGCATGATGTGGTAAAAAATAAACACACAAAAACACAATGCGCTGAAGTCAGGAGGTCTGCACTGTGTTCTTGGAGCTGCCACTTTGCAACTGTGCATTGAACCCTGGAGAAATCCCCAGCATCTCTGGCCTCCCCTTTCCTTATTTACAAAATGAAGTGATTGAACTGAGTGACCTCCAAAGTCCTTCCTCCCTCTAACATTCTGTGATCTATGATCCATTCCTTGAACTATGACTGCAGGTGTCCTCTGTTTTGACATTTTAATATGTCATGGCACTTATGCTTATTTTCATTCATTATATTAAAGTTCAAATTCAGGAAGCAATTTTAAGAATATCAGGAATATAAATTCATTTTAGTCGATATTTATGATTTGGTTAGCACATTATTTGTTATTAAGGTCACATAAAGAACTAATCATCCCCACTCTGATTCCCGAGGCATAGTGTATATTATAATAACATAAATCATATTAATGTGAATGTGAGATTAATTTTAAAAAGAAACAAATTACATGCTTTGCTTGGTATTTACATATTAGATGTTATAAATTTATTTATTATTCGTGGTAATAACGTTAATTATAATAACTTTGTTTTATATTCATGTAGGTGTCACACACTTCTGGAATTTAGCATTTATAATACAGGAATAAATGGCCACTAGCCTTTACTCTCATATTTCAGATGTAGTTATTCAAATGAATAGTCACAAAATTAACAAGCTATGAAACTGAGAAAAAACGATCTGGTAGTTGCATTTTATTGATTTTGACACAATATCAAAATATGTAATTTCTTACCTCTGGCATTTATTCATTATTTCATGTAATTATTGATTATTAACAGCCAGTGGCCTAACTGGAAATTACTTTGATCTGGGTTCAGCATTGGAAGAAGCTGGTTTAAGAGGGCGAGATATTCAGTGGAACAAACATTCCTATTTTTTTTAACTTTATTGTTGAAAGTATTGCAAATGTCCCTGTCCCTCCCCCCTTTGACCCTCTCTATCCCACTCCTGCTCCCTCCCCACGCCTTCCCCTGCACTAGTGTTTGTCCATGGGCTACGCATATGTTCATGTAAATTCTTTGCTTAATCTCTTCCTGTCCCACCCTCCCTTCTGAAATATGTCAATCTGTTGCATGTTTCAATATCTCTGGATCTGTTTTGTTCTTCAGTTTATTTTCTTCGTGAGATTCCACATATAAGTGAGATCATGTGATACTTGTCTTTCTCTGACTGGCTAATTTTGCTTAATATAATATTCTCCACTAACATTCCCATCAACACATACTCTAGCTCCATGTTGATGCCTCTTCACCTCTCCTATTTTTTTTATGAGAGGTAATGTGAGATGATACAAAGGATTAAAATAAATTAATCAAGACATAAAACTGGTGTTGAAATTTTACCACTTAATATAGGTTTATTTTAGTCAAGTTTCTCATCCTCTCTAGGTCTATAATACGTTGATAACATTCAAATGTAGCTTCATTTGTGAATATACCTCAAACTCTATAGGCAACTAATAAATATTATTTGGTTGTGGATTTGCATTCTATGTCTTCAGTCTAATTCCTACCTCTGTTTTCTTAATCCCTTCACTTTACAATTCTACTATATAAAAAACCCTTCCTGTTTTGCCTCCCTTCCTGTTCTCATTGATATCCTATCCAGATGATTCCTATACATCCCTTTTCTGGCGACTAGACTCCCAGTTATTAACAGTGCATCCATTGGCTCCCACCTTTGAGGGCAAACCATCCTACCTCTTCAGCCTCTTCCTGAAGTATGTCTGCTGCCCACCTTGACAGAGACCTTCAAGAAGCCACTCTTTCTTAATGACATTGATACCCTCAGGATGCTGCTGAAGAAAAGTCTTTCTTCCCCAGCCCTTATTACCACTTAAATGGAACACTGACCTAGCTTTCTCATTGGCAAGCACCATTTTTCTATAGTCCATCCTTGGATTTGTTCCTGAGTTACTCTTGCCTCAAAAATCTTTATTGACTTCTTATGGCTTATGATAAAGTCAAAATGTGTTATGTAATTTTTAAAAGCCTCCATTAATCTGGCCCAAATCTATGTTTCTAATCTTAGTCTCTTGCAAACCTTTTACTTTAGTGAAACTGAACTGTTGCTTGTATGCCTTCCTTCTTTCTATCTTCAGCACTGTTTACATTCTCTCTACCAAGAATTCCTTTCCTCTTAACCCCATATATCCAAATGATGTTCATTGGTCACATGAAAACTCAAGCTCCAACCATTCCTGAATTTTTCTTAGATCACTGAAGGAAATAATCACTTTCCACAGCATGTTGGTTCTGCCCCTTTCATGGCCCTCACAACTTTCCATATGTGCCTGTCTATTGAGATATGTGTATTATATCCCTATGCGTTTCTTGATTGCAGAACTCATGTGTGACTCAGCTGTGATCGCCTAAAAACATAGCTTCATGCTTTATAGAAAACAGCTTTTTCAATAAATGAATGAGAGAAAATAGTTCTGTCTTATTGAAACAAAACATATTTTCTGTAAACTTTGCTTAAAGGGCATTTGCTGCAGAAAACATAAATTTACTATGTCTATAAAAGAATCCAGTGGAACCAAATTTGGCAAAGAGAGTGAATTTATTATGAAGGTATAAGGACATTTTAAATACTGTAAGGGCTGAGGATAAACAAGACTCAGGGATGGACTGAAACCAAAGGCCAGGGTACTTCAGGGAGACTGAGAAATAATTTCACTCCATTTCTCATTTATGATTCTTTATGAATGTCTAATATTGTTTGATCTCTCTCTTGACTTACTTTTTTGCTTTTTGGCCCAAATTACAGATCTCAGCTGCAACAACTTTTGAATTTTTACTTCTCCTCTTAGAAAATATCTATGCTGCAACTGAAATATCATAGTTATAATTCCTCATTCCAGGGAAGGATTCTAATGTACCTGGCATGGATCAAGTATACATCTTTAAATCTGTCATCTTTAATTATACGGAGTCACATTGTTAGACTTTTCTGGAGGGACTGCTCTTTCCCCCAAATCAAGTGCTTATCAGGGCTCCTTGTTGCACCCAGGAAATGTCTATAATCATTTGCATCTGTATAATCAGTAGCTCCTTCAGAAAATATGTAGGTAGCACAATCCATCCAGTAGGTAGCCAAGTCTGTGGCTAGACTTCTAAAGAAGTCTGCAAATTATAAAAATTTAGGAACCACTGTCCTGTAATTCCGCATGGCTGCTAAGTTCTTCAAATATATTTTCTGAAATACTGTCCCTTTGCATTTTGTTCCAGATGTGTTAACTCAATCTTTGGAGCCATTATTAATGAAAGGTTCAAGTCAGAGTTATAGCTTTTGATGAAAACTTATGAAATCATTTTGACTGCTTGAAGCTGTTTATCTTTGAAATTGGCAAAAAATCGCTTTTGTCACTGAACCAGTTCCTGAAATAGTCCCTCATCTTAAAATGAAGATAGAGCCATCCAGCAAGCTGTAAAGAATCATTATTCTTCCACAGGCTAGAGGACAGCTGACCTCCAACATAGGACTTCACAAGTTTGAAAAGGAAGATAAATCAGTCTGTTCTAAATACAAGTTATTTTAGCCATTAAGTGCTAGTTTCAGGCATGATTGGAAATTGTTTTTGTGGTTTTTTTTTAGCCCTCAATCAATTGGATCCCCTCTCTGGCCAGAGGAAAAGCAAGTGAGGCAACATGATCCAAGGACCCGTGTGTCAAGGGCAGGCGCTTCTTACATGAGGTAGAGCGGTGAGGTGAGGAACTGATGGCAGCATCAGGAAGTTGTTTCTGGGATCTGGGAGAAATCAAAGGAAGGAGAGTAAGTCTCATAGGCAATTAGGTGAATGACTAGGGGTTCAGTAGGGACTAAATATTGACAACTGAGTGGACTTGGAGTGAGGTGGAGGTAGGTAAAGAGAAAATCTGAGAATGAAGGGTAGTAGAGCAAGCAAATGTGGTGGATTATAGAAAAATCCATAGGAAAATTATTGATAATTAAATAAAATTATAATATCCAAATTTCTGCTGAGCCCTTTGTATCAGTTAGTTAGTCATGTGTTCAGTTCCAACAACTGAAGCTCTCAGGCAGGAATTGACTTATCGCTATAAACAAACATTCCAGTGTGGACAAACCGGGCCTTTCCAGTCCAGTGATGCCACCTGGGACCTTCTTATCTCTTCCCCCAGCTACACTTAGAGTAGATGCCGTTGGCTCACGATGGTCTCCCTTGACTGCCAATGGCTGCTTTATGTTCTGAACCTTGGTGTGCATTTCAAGTAGAAAAAGAGAGAGAGAGAGAGAGAGAGAGAGAGAGAGAGAGAGAGAGAGAGAAACTGAAGGGCTGAGTCTGTGACAACCTTAAATAGAACTGAAATACTGTTGATTTGAAGGAAGAAGAGAATTTGAGGAGGCACCTAATGATATTTGCCTTATCTTTAGCCTCAATTGCCTTACCCTCAATTAAATCAACTAAATCCCCCCCCCCACTTTTTTTCATGAAAAGATAAAGGTGAACTATGAGATGGGGTTCGTGTGTGACTTATAACCAGTCCTAGGAACTGGGGATTGACATAAAGGTACCTGAGTTTTTAACGTGGCCCCCTGCACATAGTCTTGAAGGAGGAAGGGAGAAGAAGGTAGGTAGGAAGCACTGGTGTTTGGGAAAGAAATAAGGTGTTGTGTGGCGTGGCTAATCAACCAATGGTCATTGGCATCAATTTACCTGCCAACGGGAATCCCCAATTTGGGGTGCAGTGAAGAAGGAAACTTTATTTGGTGCAAAGCACTCAATGGGAACAAAGCGTGACTGTGAAAGCAGCACTGCTGAGGAACAGCTCGCTAATGCTCCAGCATGACTGCTATGAGAACAGCACCGTGGTGAGGCTGCCCCGGGGCCAGGCCCCTCTTCAGCTAAGCAGTCTTCCATGGTAAGTGGCTCAGGGAGCTGGGGCTGAACTGGCTTATAGCAACAGAAGTCCCCGCTCCTGGTGCCTTATTGGTCAGGTTAGAGCCACTCTGATTGGTCGGGGAGATGCAGCTCTGACTGGGTGGGGAAAGCCTCTGTTCTATTGGTTGAAATAGGAGTCTAGGAATTCCTGTGTAAGGGCTGCCTCGGGAGGCAGAAACACAATGCAGGCAGATAGTTTATCCGCACAGAGGCAGGCAATTTAGTCCAGAGGTGTCCTGGTGAAGTACAGTTTGGTGAGAGGCCCCTGTGTGGAAATGCCTGCTAGGCTCTGCTTTATTTATTTATGTACCAGAGGCCCGGTGCATGAAATTCGTGTATGGGTGAGGTCCCTTGGGGTGGCCTGCAGAGACCAGGCCCTGGCTCATGCCCACAGCCTCACAGCCCCACCTGGCACCCTGCCTTGGCCTGGCGCTAGCTGCTTTCCCCGCCCCCACCGACACCTTCAACTCAAACCAGAAAGTTCTGAGTCATCCATGGCACTTTCTTCTCTTTGATACTCACAGTTATTCCATCACTAGAGGCCTGGTGCATGAAACTAATGCATAGGTAGGGTTTGTAGGCCTGGCAGGTGATCAGGGCTGATTGAGGACTTCCTTCCCCTGTCTGCAGGTTGCTGGCTGGGGCCTTCCTTCATTCCGCATCACACCTTGGTGGTCAGCGCATGTCATAGCAAGTGGTTGAACTCCTGGTCAGTTGAACTCCAGGTCAATGACCACTGGAGGGGACAATTTGCATATTAGGCTTTTATTATATAGGATGTATTTATTGTGTGAGCCCAGGTAGCCATCAGGAGGCCTTCTTAATCCTCAGAGTTCACACTAACATGCAGAAAGCTGTGGATAAGTGATAGAACCGAGAGCTGAGGTGCTGGGAAAAGTTGAATTACAAGAGTCTGTCTGTGGTGCTAAGTGGTTCAGACTTATTCTTACAGCAATAGAGAACTTATGAGGGATTTTTAAGCTGTAGAATCCATGAAGTGCCAGGTAGAATCCTGAAGAGATGGGTGAGATGATGACAAAGAGCACCCACATTTTTTTGCATCCATGTTATAGATCTGAACTCCGATTGGAAATTCATAATACAAAATGCCCCTATTTTCAAAGTTACATTAGACTTTCATAGAAAGTCACAAGCTATAAATCAGTTATTATTGTTATATCAAAGTAGTTTGTTTTATATCCTTACCTAATTTAAACTATTATTTTTATTCTCTGTTTAAAGTAAGTATCACAGGTTGATACTCATTAATATGCAAAGTAAAGTAATTCAGTTAGGTCCAGGATTAGAGGAAAGTTGTGTTACCAAACTAATGGGTGAAGGGATTCATAGCTTGGGTGGTCTATTCAAGAGCAAAACCTGGCTGTGGATAAGTAGTTTTATTTATTTGTAGCAAGTAAAGAGGATTCACATCCACAGCTCTATCTCCCCTCAAGGGAGGCTTACTCATTGCTAATATACAATATCTGTTCAATTACACATTGATTTTTTTCTTTGCAGTTGGCTATGGGGTTGGGGTCCTGTCAAGTTCATCCTGTATACAATGGCATCTGCACAATATTGTGCTACACTCTAATATTTAGCAAGGATAGCATTTACTAAGAATTGGCCAGACCTGAGGCCCTTGTCCTATCTAACAGTTGAGAGGAAAAATCATGTGTCAGAAAGACATCTGTTCCACCAGCAGCTTGAAATTATACAAGCACTAAAACGGAGTTGTATCTGGGGCTCACTCTTCGTATTAAGGAATTTGTTACTTTCTGTTCCAGACAGAAATTACAAACTCCACCGGGAACAAAATTACCTGCTGTATTTGAAATAGCCCAAACAGCAGGTGTTGACATGACAAAGACACATTTCCCTTCTATGATCATGACGGATATTGGCCTCTAAAGCTCTTTCATTGT
>NW_006295391.1:2291426-2292005 GCF_000327345.1 Myotis davidii | reverse complement strand
ACAATATTGTGCTACACTCTAATATTTAGCAAGGATAGCATTTACTAAGAATTGGCCAGACCTGAGGCCCTTGTCCTATCTAACAGTTGAGAGGAAAAATCATGTGTCAGAAAGACATCTGTTCCACCAGCAGCTTGAAATTATACAAGCACTAAAACGGAGTTGTATCTGGGGCCCACTCTTCGTATTAAGGAATTTGTTACTTTCTGTTCCAGACAGAAATTACAAACTCCACCGGGAACAAAATTACCTGCTGTATTTGAAATAGCCCAAACAGCAGGTGTTGACATGACAAAGACACATTTCCTTTCCCCAAAGGAAGCAAAGGTCCAGATCTTTAGACCAAACCAAGATCCATAAAAAGGATGGAAGACGCACTTTAATCAACTCAGGTATCTCTTCCAAGAGAGAAGTCGAACACATTTCTATTATGTGGATTTTGATTTAAGAACATAGTACACAAAGCTTTTTGTAAGTTTATTGTGTTTAAATTCAACAGCCCAAATCAACAGAACTAGATTTCTAATCTGCCATTTTATAGTACAAGCTGTGCTAAGTCAGGAACTCAAAAATTATCTG
>NW_006295391.1:2285152-2290720 GCF_000327345.1 Myotis davidii | reverse complement strand
AGGGTATGAGGGCTGTTTGCAGCTGGTCACACACCCTTCAGGGTGGGGGTCCCCACTGGGGTGCCTGGCCAGTCTGGGTGAGGGGTTGAGGGCTGTTTTCAGGCTGAGGGTGACTGAAGCTCCAAACCACTCTTTTTTTCTTTTTTTTTAATTCTGGGCCAGCTTTAGCTTTGAGGCTTGGCTCCAGCTCTTAGGTTTCCACGGCTGAAAGTAGGTTTCTGGCCTTTGCTTACAATGTTGCAATCCTGCTGGCTGAATTCCAGTGGTATTTGTTACAGAGTCTCTTAAACTGCAGGCTCAGAGGCCTGCAGCCGCAGGCGGGGAATGTTGGAGTCCTTCGCCACTGAAGCAAGCAAGCCTCATGTTAGTTTCAAGCTGCCTGGCTGCTGGCCGCTGTCTTGGCTGACAGTTAATTTGCATATCTCGCTGATTAGCCAATGAAGAGGGTAGCAGTTGTACGCCAATTACCATGTTTCTCTTTTATTAGTGTAGATATATATAATCTTTTTGTCCTCCATTGGAGAATCTCCTTGTGCTTTTTTCCCCCCAAAGAAGCTTTAATTGAAGCTGCTCAGCCAAAGTGTGAGCAGAGAAAGAAATTTCCTGAATAATGTGCACTGAAAAGTACAATAGATTCCTCTGGGCTTCTGAGTGTGTAGTCAGCTGACATACATGACATCAATAATTATAAACCCATTGAAATTCCAAGGAATATAGCGTAAACCTACTGTGTGACCTGGATGGACTATGCTGAGAGCAATGAGGCTTCATGTTCAAAAATAGTTTTAATTCCTTTTCTTGCGATTTTAAAAAATCAATTAATTGCTAATTAACACTTTAATCTGGGTTTATTGACAAACAGATTAATATAATAAGCAAATGTGGGAAGGCCAGAAACCTGAAACCAGAATGGTTTGGATGAGTGATAGAAAATAGGCCTCCTATTTTCATTTTTAGATTCTAAGACTAGTGTTCTTGCTTTTAGTTTCCTCAGGTTCAAAGTAACAGTAACATTTCTCTAAATACAGTACTGTTTTAGAACCTTTCAGCATTGGGCTATTCTCACCAAGGTCATCATTCTCAACAGCTCATGGAAATTTCTGAGAAATTTGTCTAAGCTATAGGAAACCAATAGTAAGACAGGATTTTAAACAGAATTGGAAAATGCATTCTTGTTTGTTTGGCATGGCAATATTTCTCCTAAAAGAGAACTAGAGAGAAAAATGATGGATCCTTAATCTCTCATGGGGGAAGAAGAAAAGATGTTTGAAATTGGTTTTTTTTTTTTAAGTATAGCAATTTTGCAATAAAACAAGACAGCTCATTTTTGTTGATGCCTGGAATACCCAGGAGAGTCCATTTGAAAGCAACAGGGCAATATGAACAGACTCTGAAATGTTCTTTACCTTTCATTATAGTGAGACTTTCTCAAGAAAATATCTAAAAAGGACCCACAGCTCTGTGTATGAAGGTATTTACTCTGGAATTAGCAGGAATAGAAACTAGCTACAAGAAACTTTGGAAATAAACTGAATGTAAAAATATTTGAGAATGGTTACTTAGTTCTTCAATTGAGAATCATGGTACCTCTATTCTATAAAATACTTATTAACAAAGACAATTTGATTTAAACAGTCGTCTATATCAACAACAAACCTTGTTAAACATCCTTCTATTATGCAAGTACTGCATTTTGGATATCAAGATGCTAAGAAAACATAGTTCTGTGTGTGTGTGTGTGTGTGTGTGTGTGTGTGTGTGTGTGTGTATGAGAGAGAGAACTCTTAGATGGTATGCTTAATTTTATCAAATGCTAGCAACATATTATATATGAGGTAGTAATGAGTAAATACTATGAAATGCATAATGGTAGCTTTTTAAAAGATATGTTCTAATTTCAGAGAATCCAGGAAGCCAGCAGTAGATTTGGAGAAGACAGAGTTCTTCAGCTCAGAAGGTATGTAAGGGGAGAACAGGAGAGATAGGATACATATCTATGAGTTGGGCTGTTTGTCACCCTCCCTGTGTAATGCCTCTGACTAGACTTTCTAAGGTCAAGGGGGCAGTGAATGGACCCCAGGAAGATCTCCATCACCTTTCTACTGGCAAACATCACTTTTGCATAGAATTTCTCGGTTTTTAAAGATGAGTAGAAGAGTAAAACACAGGTGAGATTTATGAAAAAATAATGCAAATAAAGAAGAAATATTTTTCTGAAAAATTCTGATAGGAAAGCAGCTCTCTGAAACTGATCAACTAAAAGAATACAACATCATAAAACCTTTTGGTATTCACATAAGATGAGCAAAAATGGTAAATAGAATGGGAGAGACAGTTATTAGAAGAAATCAGATTAAGTAAAAACAACAAGAAGAGGTGCAAAGCAAATAAAATTAGATTAAAAATAACAATAAAAAGAAGTGGGGGAGGGTGAAACTGAGGGATATTGGCACTGAAATTCAGTAGAAGAATAAAACTCTGCATTGAAAAAGTTACCCAGTCAGCATAACATAAAAAGAAGAAAAGAAAAATAATGTGAAAATATAATGTGTGTTCTCCCAAAATAATGAAGAAAAGAATAAAAATAATACTATTAAAGAGACCAAATATTTAATGTGTAAACATTGTAGATATTCTTCATGTGTAAACCAGATAAAATAAGGTAAAAACCAAGAAGAAAACATGAATTTAAAAAATTTTGGCATCTATAATTAAGTAGTCACCTGGTGCACAAAATTCGTGCATGGGGGAAGTAGGGAGCCCCACCTGGCACCCTGCCTTGGCCTGGCGCTAGCTGCTTGCCCCGCCCCCCACCGCCACCGCTGGTTGCAGTCTGCAGGGCGATCAGCGGGGCAATCGGACCCCTGCTCGTACCCACCTTGGCCTGAAGCCAACTGCTCACCGGGTCCACCATCCCGCCGCAGTCCCACTCTCGTCGGGCCCATCGGGGACAGCAGCGCCTCCACTGCCCCCGGCTGCCAGCACTGCGTAGCCAATGCCTGTCATGTTCTGTGCCACCCCCTGGTGGTCAGCGCATGTCATAGCAAGTGGTTGAACTCCTGGTCAGTTGAACTCCAGGTCAATGACCACTGGAGGGGACAATTTGCATATTAGGCTTTTATTATATAGGATGTATTTATTGTGTGAGCCCAGGTAGCCATCAGGAGGCCTTCTTAATCCTCAGAGTTCACACTAACATACACTGAAAAGACAATAAAGTGGTAAAACGAAAAACACTATTTTTATTCTCTCCCTTCCTTCCTTCCTTTACTTTGAATTTTATAAAAATTCACTCCTATTTTCATTTCTTTACATTCAATATTATTTTGTATTCGTTTCAGGTTTTATTTTAGTTACAGAATAGTGGTTAAACAATCATGTACTTTACAAAGTGTTCCCCGATATTTCCAGTACCCACCTGGCATCATTCAGTCATTACAACACTATTGACTGTATTCCCTATTTAAGTGACAATAGGTTTACAGGTTCCTTCCAATCTTCCTTTTGTGTTGCTCGCCCTTCCTTTTCTTTCTCACTTCTTCCCTCCTTTTCTTTATATAGTATCTCAATTGGCCCTCAAAGCTCAGCGAAGGCACTAGGACATGCTTAACACATTTTACAGACCAGGAAACTGAGGCCAATTCCAGTTGGGTGCGGAATTTGACTCAGCGTGCAGGGAACCCTCACAGCCACGCTCATCGCCCTTCCGAAGGGGCAGCTGGGGGCAAACAGTTCAAACCTTCCGGACAGGCTTTGGAGCCTTGTTTTCAAGCACCTCTCCCCCCTTCTCCAGAGCAGGTGGTAGGCTTTGCACTCACCGTGCAGGTGTGTGCAGCCTTGGAGCAGGGTGGGTGCAGGCTTGGTTTTGGGCCAAGGTGGGAGCAGGAGTCACTGCCTTTGAAGTGGGAAGGCCGCCTGGGCGAGGCTGGGTTAGCGTGTGAGCTTCTCTGAATCGCATCAGTCAGTCGAGTACCCTACAGTGCAGCACCCCTCCACTGAGGTTGCGCCGCCCCTCAACCCCCACCTCAGGGCTGCGGGTCCACCTGGGCATCCTTCCATGCCCGTTGTTCCCCATCAGGCCAACCAGGGTCTTGGGGCCACTGCAGAACCTCGCTCTCCACTCTCCACAGGGCAGATCCCCACCCGCTGGCCCCCTGCCCAGGCCCAAGCCTCCTCCGGTGCACCACGCCTCGCCAGGTTTTTGGCTTTGATCTGTGGCATTGGTGACAGCACACTTGAGCAAGCCTGGTACCCAGAGGGGCACAGGGTCAGTTCTTTGCCCAGAATGTTAGAGGTTGCAGTTACATTTGCAGATGTTGCCCAGAGCCTGCTGGTGAAGGCAGCGCCTGTGTGGGGTGTCCACATAGAGGGATGGTGCGGCGCCACTCTGTGCTCCTTGGGACCCACCCGCCTCCTGGCCAGCCGCTTCCTCAAAGCCCCGGTGCTGGCCCAGGAGCCGCCTAATCCGGCCTCACACTTCTGCTAGGTCTCCACCCTCAGCTGGGTCACCTCATTTCTTCCACATTCGGCCTTCTCCATCCCTCTCTCCTGCAGTGCTTGTGCTCCAGGCCCGAAAGAAAAGGACCAAGGCCAAGAAGGACAAAGCCCAAAGGAAGTGAGTCTTGAACCCCCACATCCCATTCTCTGAATTTCCTCCTGCACCTCCTCTCTGTGTCACATCTTGAATGGGCACCCTGCAGCCCAGCCACATGGCCTCTGGGCAGCCTGGTAGAGTCCGTCTCTGCGAAGCTGTGTCTCTGTGGCCAGAGGCCTGTCCTGGGTCTCAGCACCCCCATGCCTGCTGGAAAGGTCTGTTGTAGGAGAACTGGAGCCCCTCGGTCATTAGCTCCCCAACTCCAGAGGAGGCACCTCAGGCTCATGGCCCAGCGGCAGGCCCCCTGCCCAGTGGTCAAGATGTTAAGGAGTCCTGGCCTAATTTGCATATTCCTCTCTTATTATATAGGAGAGAGAGAGGAAAGAGAGAGAGAGAGAGAGAAAGAGAGAGAGAGAGAGAGAGAGAGAGAGAAGGAAAGGTTGTACAGATGAAATTACTCATATTCTTTCAAGCAATTTTGATAATATCTAGGTAGAACAAACACTGAAACCACCACACCACCACCACCACCACCACCACAAGAATGAAAAATTTACCTAGATTAGGTTTCTGTTTTTGGTGATATATAAATACTACTGTTGAGAAACTATTTCAAAAAATCAAAATTTGAAAGATAAAGATCACTCATCAGGCATTCAATTTTAAACTGACTTGATCTTTGTGGTCAAAGCAACAACAACAAAACATTAGACAAATATATAATGACTCAGGAAAAAAATAATACACTTGAGTTTCTTTAAAATTTGAAGGAGATAAATTCATATTAAATTATTTTTTAAATGTTTTTGGTTTATCCTCACCTGAGGATATTTTTTTTTCATTAAATTTTAGAGAGAGTGGACAGGAGGAGAGACAGAGAGAGAGAAACTTTGATGTGAGAGAGACACATCGATTGGTTGCCTCCTGCACACTCCCCAGCCTGGGCCAGGGGTCAAGTCTCCAACCTAGATACA
>NW_006295391.1:2283867-2285068 GCF_000327345.1 Myotis davidii | reverse complement strand
ATATTAAATTCTTACCTGCAGAGAAATGATGGGGTAGTGCTTTATTCTGAACTGAAAAAAAAAGTAAAGCTGTTTAAATATGGTTTTTATGAAACTTAGAGATAACTACATATCTACATATATAAAAAGCCAGTGTCCGTGAGGACCATGACAACCAAATGACTAGTCACCATGAGGTGCATTGAGCACCTCTCTGTCCCTCCCCCCGAAACCATGAGGTGCATTGAGCACCTCTCTGTCCCTCCTCCCTGGTTCGGGGCGGGGTGGGGTGGGGCGGGTCTGGGGACTGGTGAGCAGGCTGAATGGATGACCTCTTAGTCCCTGCCCCTGACCCCCAGGCTCTGATGGATCAGTGACGGTGAACGGGGAATCGGGTGGGTGCCGGGAAGACCGGGCTGGCTGTCAGGATGTTGGGATCACCAGCTCATCCCTGGCTGCTTGGGGGCTCAGGTCTGTGGGAAAGCTGGCACTGGTGACTTCACCTCCATGCACTTCTGCTGGGCCAGCCACTGATGAAACGCACTGCCCGCTTGGGGCCACTCACACCAG
Source organism: Myotis davidii (assembly GCF_000327345.1). Classification (NCBI taxonomy): domain Eukaryota; kingdom Metazoa; phylum Chordata; class Mammalia; order Chiroptera; family Vespertilionidae; genus Myotis; species Myotis davidii. The sequence goes on along the minus strand of NW_006295391.1, from coordinate 2,284,519 downwards.
GGCGGGTAGATCACGGGTGTGCCCCACAGCTTCTGTCAATGCCTCAAGCCCCACCTGCAGCAGCGGCAGCGGCAGTGGCACCCGCATGAGTGGCCCGAGCGGGCAGCACATTCCATCAGCGGCCCGACTGGAGGTGAAGTCCCCGATGCCTGCTCTCCTGCAGGTCTGAGCCCCCGAGAGGCCTAGGGATGAGCTGGAGGTGGCGTTTGGCCTGGGGATGGGCAAACAGACAGAAGATGGTCCTGATTGCAGGAGGCTAGGCCCTAGGGACCCTACCCACATAGTTTTGTGCATTTGGGCCTCTAGTAAATTAATAATAGAATATTATGACATCTTATATTTAAATGTTCTTCTATTGTCTATTTGATGGAAGGCTAAAATGAACCTGTGTCATATAAGTCTTATAATTTTAACTTCCTTATCCTATCTAATAAAAGAGAAACATGGTAATTAGCCGTACGGCCGCTACCCTTCCCATTGGCTAATCAGTGAGATATGCAAATTAACTGCCAGCCAAGATGGCAGTCGGCAGCCAGGCAGTTGATGCAAACAGGAGGCTTGCTTGCTTCAGTGATGGAGGAAGCCAAGCTTCCCCGCCTGCCTTGCCGGCCTCTCAGCTGCACTCTAAGCAACATTGTAACAAATATAGCAG
>NW_006295391.1:2277807-2283363 GCF_000327345.1 Myotis davidii | reverse complement strand
CTGTGTATGACAGGGGGCCGTGCCCCAACTCCCCAATCGACTCTGCTCTGAGCCCGACCAGGGGCTGCACCTAGGGATTCGGCCTGCCCTCTGCCACCCAGAAACAGGCCTAAGCCAGCAGGTCGTTATCTCCTGAGGGGTCCCAGACTGCAAGAGGGCACAGGCCGGGTTGAGGGACCCCCCTCCCCCCCGAGTCCACAATTTTTTGTGCACCAGCCTCTAGTAAATAATATAAAAACTGTACACAAAGTAACATTTAATTTATGTAGAATATTTAATAATATTAAAAACATTCATGATATGTTAAGGACAAAAAACAAGAGGCTGTAAAAGCATGCTTGTAACCCCCCCCCCCACACACACACACACACAAGCGGCATCCCTCAAAACCTAAAATAAGGTTATTGGTTGATCATGAGATTGAAGGTTATATTTTTATATTTTAATATATTTGTCTTTTTAATATTTTCAAATTGTCTTCAATGATGATGCACTTTTACTATAACCAGAACAAACTGATGAGTTAATTAAAATAAATATATTTACCAAATTTTAAATAATTCAGAAAATAAAAGATTTCCACTGTTTTGCCACAATATGTAAAAATAGCCACATGGACAGTCTTCAGTTTTGGAGGATATTGTTGGAATAAACATTTTACGTGGTTCACATCATCACCATTAAAGATTTTTTCTCAAATAACCTCTAAAATAATTATAGAAAACTACCCACTCATACATTTTAAATTAATATAAATGTTTTATTGTAAGTAGTTAGTTACCACAAATGTAATTTCCAGTGTTTTGGAAACATTGACATTTTAAAATAAAACTGTTATATCCCTTTTGAAATTGTATCCAATAGAACCTAAATAGAATAGAATAAACAGTATCTAAATGCCTTAGTAACAATATCCACTTAAAAATAGAAGAATCTCTCAGAGACAGAAATTTTACATAAAATTCTTCTTTCTTCTTGAATTTATATTTTTATCCCACTTGTCTCATGTAATTTTATTTTAATTTTTTATTCATTAATTTTTTTTACCAATCCCTATTTCATTCGTCTGCAGCAGAAATGAAAATGAATATACATGTTGATGTTTTCATTTGCCTCTGAACATATGGTCTAAATATTAAAATTGTTTTTACTTCTGGATTGATTTATCATCATAATAATTAATGCACAATTGATCAAAAGATCCACATAGTAAAAAACTTGAGTAATAAACACAAACAACATTAGAAATGTATATTTTGCTAAAATATACACATTGCATAATATAGATGCATATCACTGTTATTTATGAATGTGCTTATTGTTGAAATAAGAGTGCTTTAAGTATTATTCTAATCCTATGTTGCATTTGTTATAAATGAAACCATTTTAAAAAAACTCCATTTTAATATATAGGTAAGTAGATGGGATGGCAAGACATTTTATGATGCAATGTTATTTAATTATTTGAATTTAGTCTGAATTATGTGTCAGAGAAACACAGTGCTCTATCATGAAAATAATATTTAATGATCTTTAAGTGGATAGATAAATAAATTATATCCTCCAATATTTTAGAAATAAAATATGGAAACCATTTGAATTGTAAAGACTTTTTTTTTTAACCTGATAAATAGAGTTACTCACTTTCTTGGATAGGGGAAGTCAAGCAAATAGGTTTTGTAGACTCACTTTCTTATTAATTACCAGAGGCGTGGTGCATGAATTCATGAACGGGTGGGGTCTGTAGGCCTGGCCAGCAATCAGGGCCCATCGGGGCCATCTGGCTGCCGGGAGAGGGGCTGCGGGAGGTTGGATGGCCAGACCCCCAGGGGCGATCGTGGGGCTTGTTGGGGGGGGGTGGAGAGGAGGGTCTGTAGGTGGTTGGCTGTGGGAGCACATTGATCACTAGGGGGTAGCTCCTACATTGAACGTCTGCCCCCTGGTGGTCAGTGCATGTCATAACGACTGGTCGACTGGTCATTCTGGTCATTCCGGTCATTTGGTCGTAATGGTCGCATAGGTTTATATATACATAGATAGTGCTACTCTGATTCTTAGAGGCACCTATTAAACCTAATATACAAACAAAAGTGGAGGGAATCAAACGTTGATAATTTCAATATTTTTGTTGATATATAACTTTTAAAATAAACTCATGTAACTACAATTGTGATGAAGAATCATTTCATCAACCCTATGAAGTTACTTTGATCTATTGTACAGTCAGTCTGCTTTCTTCAAGCCCAATCCGTAGCAACTAGTGATATTTCTAGCACTAAAATTTAGCCTTTTTTCCCCCTAAAAGTGTATATAAATGGAATAATAGAGTATTTGTCTTATTTTTCTGGCTTGTTTCACTTAAAAATGCTTTGAAATTCATCCATGGTATTTTTTGCATGTTATCAATAAGTCCTTTATGTTGCTGAATAATACTGTGGATGTACCACACCTGTTTATCCATTCACCAGTTGATAGATATTTGGGTTGTTTCTAGTTAGAGGCCATGACAAATAAAGTATATATGAACATTTGAGTAGGAGTTTTCAGTTCTTTTGTGGAAATACCACGGAGTGAGATTACTCTGTTTTAGAATTTGGAATGGGTTTAAAATGCATTTTTATTTATTCCACTTAAAATGTGGAATATAAGCCTATACCAATCCAAAATTATCTATCCTACACATTTTAAAGAAAAAATTGAATTCAAACAACAAGGGATTTCTGGGTTCGCATTGAATCATAAATCTCAAAGGCTAATGCTTCAGATTACAGTGTTGATTACTGAGAGAGGGCTGCTCACATGGACAGGCCTGTGCAGCAGCTACATGTTGGGCAACAGAAGTAATTTCATTTAAAGAAACTTTATAATAATACTGAGAAACATGGGGGAGTAAATGAAATTGTAATAACATGTGTTCTATAAAAATAAACCTTATTGTCAAGCTTTCACAGGCTATGTTGAGAAAAAATGCTTGCAGTATATTAAATAAAGAATACAAATTGTATAGTACTTATGATTGAAATTTTCTTATAAAACTGTTAAATGTGTATACATAAAATGACTGCATCAACTACCTTTGAGAGGAGAAATTTTACACGAATTTCCATTTAGTACCCTTTTACCATATCCATTTTTTCTATAATGAAAATCTATATATTTTTATAATGAGAAAAACAACAACAACAAATCAATATCTTATCTTTGGATGAGCAAGTTTTTCAAAACAAAAAGCAACATAAAGAAAGAATTGATTAATATAACTTGTTGAAAGTTAACCTTATATGTGTCATATATACCATAAACATATTTAAAGGCAAATTGCAGACTTACTGACAAAATATTAGCAATATATTTTATTTGTAGGGAACTTATAACAATATATAAGATAATTCCCCAAGAGCAAAATATTCCTAAAGGAAAAATAAAGACCAATTTATTAAATTACCAGGGGTTCATTGGGGATAAGGAAGGTGAAGACTTCCATTTCACATGGTTTTCCTATGCATATATAGGCTAGGGGAAAGCCATTCTTATTTAAATTCTAAAGTAAATGATGACCCCTGAGTTTTCCTGAGAAAACCAAGAATGTAACGTTTGGTTTGATATTGATTTATGCATATAAATTTACTCCACAATTATTCATTAATTTGCATTAGTTTGTTTTAAACCATATTTTTGTATGTTTCTACTTTTTACCCAACTCAGGGACAAGATTTCCATCTGTCAAAAACTATATAATGTATTATTTTTATGCATTCCTCTAATCAAGGCCCAATGAAATATATGTACAGTGGTCCCCCATTTGCGGTTTTACTTTCCATGGTTTCAGTTACCCAAGGTCAACTGTGGTTCAAAAGTGCTGAATGAAAAATTCCTTAAATAAGCAATTCATACGTTTTAAATTGCTGAATAGCATGATTAAATCTCATGCTGTGCTGCTCTATTCTCCTCCCCATGAATGTGAATTATCCCTTTGTCCAACATATCCACCCTCCCCTTAGTCACCTATTAAGTGGTCCTCTCCATTATCAGATCAACTGTTGTGGTATCTCAGTGCTTGCATCACAATGTCTATGTCACTCACCTCACTTGATCTCATCATGTAGGCATTAAATCATCTCACATCATCACACAAAGAAGAAAGGTAAATGCAGTACAATGGCTACAATGGTTCAGGACCTTATCTTGAAGGTAGACTTAGAGTTACTTCCTAGCAGCAGCATCCCTTGAGGATTCTGAAACCACCAAATGTCAGACAGGAGTTGACAGTCTAGAGACACAAGTGTCCACGTTGTGGAAGAAGATAAAAATAAGTGAGTAAACACAAGAACAATGCAGATGCTTGGGGAAGTGTGATACAGATGGACAGAAGGAGCAACTCAATCCTGAGAGTCAAGCAGCTGCAACTTCCAACTATCCAAGTTTAAAATTAGTCGTGGTTGATGGCAAATAAATACCTGCCAGGTGGTAAGAACTTAAAACATCTCTGTCTTGAGTAGACAGAGGACAGACTAGGAGTGTGTATATTCTACTTTATCTCCTGGATCTCTACGAATACATTTTGGGTTGATATTGTCATTACCATTTAGCTGTGAGCAAGGAACACTAATAATGAACAGAATCATTTATTGTCTACTAACCAGCAGATATTGTGTAAGGTGCTTTCCCTAAAACTAATAATAATAGCTATTAGTCATTGCCAAGTTACTATATGCCAGATAATGTTCTAAATGTGTCTTTGTTATAAAGGTATTTAACACTCTAAAAAAATTATGAGATAGTTTCTATTATTATACCCAATTTACATTTCAGAAAACTAAGTTTCAGAGAGGTTAATAAGCTTCATCATATTACATGCTAATAAATGGTAGAGATAGCTCATGTGTACTCATTTATACCTAACTAGAGGCCCGTTGCACAAAGATTCGTGCAATAGGCCTTCCTTCCCCTGGCTGCCGGCACCAGTTTTCCTCAGGCACCTGGGACCCAGGCCTTTGGACCCAGGTCTCAAGGTTTGGCTTCTCAGCTATGGCCACAGCAGCGAGGCTAGTTTTCTCCGCTACGGCTGCAGCGGAGAAACCAAGCCTCTTCTGTCTTCAGTAGTCTTCAGTCTTCAGTTGTCTTCAGTCTTCGCTCAGTGTCTGCATATGCAAATTAACGGCCATCTTTGTTGGGTTAATTTGCATACTCATACTGATTGACTGGTAAGCGTAGCAGAGTGACATCAATTTGCATGTTTCTCTTTTATTAGTGTAGATTATGTAAACATACATAAAGTAATATTAAATATGCATGTTGTTGCCCTAATAAAAATCTCTGAAATTAGGGGAGAAACTAAGATGGCGGCATAGGGGAACACCAAGATTGCTGCCTCCTACAACAACTTCAGAAACGCAATAAAAGGACAGGACGGTCAACATCCAGAACTACAGGAAGGCTGGTGGAGTGGAAATTCTACAACTAGAAGAAAAGAGAAAACCACATTGAGGGTCAGGAGCTGCGGAAGTAAAGTGCAAAGGTATGGAGGCTCGAGAGTGCGCGGAAGGGGGCTGGTAG
>NW_006295391.1:2267699-2276399 GCF_000327345.1 Myotis davidii | reverse complement strand
TTCCTCTTTGACTCCATGTTTACCATATTTCATTCTTTTGATGCGCCCTTCTTTTAAGCATATTAATACTATCAAGTCTTTCTTTATTTGTTTATAGCCTAGAAGACATCCTGTCTTTTAACATGACCTATATAGCTAATATCTATTAGATATTAATTTTATCAGTATGACTGGGAATGCTTGGAGAAGGCACTGCTATTATGTCCACTCTATAGCACTAAGATAGCACCATTCATGAGACTTAACTACCTCATTTTAAAAATACTTGGTTGCCTTAGCTGGTTTGGCTCAGCGGATAGAACATCTGCCTGCAGACTGAAGGGTCCCAGGTTCGATTCTAGTCAACAGCATGTACCTCGGTTGCAAGCACATCCCCAGTAGGGGGTGTGCAGGAGGCAGCTGATCGATGTTTCTCTCTCATCGAAGTTTCTAACTCTATTCCCTCTCCCTTCTTCTCTGTAAATATCTTAATCAATAAAAAATATATTAAAAAATAAAAAAAATAAAAATAAAAATATCTCTGAAATTAATATTACTATATTTATTTTGTACTGTTCTATTATATAGAGCATTTATGCTCAGAGAGTTTGAGTTACTGGTCACTCAAACTCAGGTCATACATTATGAAACCTGGATTCAAACCCAGGCCCATTTGACTGCAAACACTGCCATTTCCCCACCGTGTCAAGTCTATAACCTATAGGAAAGAAGTAAGACCTTTTTAAGTCATTATAAAATAGAAACTTGGTCAAGTGCCTGATACTCATCTATTATAGAATATAAGAGTAACAATAACAGTAAAGCTCCTTTAAGCATATACTTCATTTGCTTACCTTATGTTCATTTTCTTAATGGCCCTGTGAAATAGGTTCTGTGGTTGTTATTATCTATCCTGTACAGACGAAGGGACAATTGTTTAGAGATGGGAAGTACTTCACCCGAAATCATCGGCCTAACCAAGAGGTGGAGGAACGTTTTCTGGCTCTGAGCCCAGCGTTTCCTTTATACCATTTCACCAAGTATGGCTTCTTGTAACTATATCTGCTTTCAGGTTTATTTTTATACCACACTCCTCTATCTACCGACCTGGAATGGAATTCAAATTCATTTCACTTATGAGATGTTTTACCTTCAAAGCCCTTCCTCTTGCCTCCTGAGAAGGCTCCCCCAGAAGCACACACACCCTGCTGTGGGCTGGCTGCTCACACTTCCTGTCAAGAGTTCCAATTAGGCTCCGGGCTTCTACATAACCCAAACCAGCTGTAACTGAAGTGGAAGAAGAGCATATGGGACGAATATAACCAATGGAAAGGATAAAGAACTAGACTGAAGAAATAGCTGGGAAGCCACCAAGTCAAGATCCAAACCGGTCAATGCTCAGGCACTGTGTGCCCAGGATGCGCTGCCTGCACAAAGCCACGGGACACTGACTGCCTCCCCCGGCGTCCTCCGTTCTCCATCACCAGCACCATGGATCCTAAATCTCTCTAATCCTTGCAGCTTCACTTCAAGGTTCTCAATGCCAGATGCTAGAAACGTTTTCTGACTCTAAGCAGTATGTCCTTTTTCTAAATTCTAAGATGGCAGGGATGGAAATCTATCCATCCTTGGTTTCTCTGGTGTGATAGGGCCCTGTCCCCATCAAGGATCAAACAATAGATCTTTGGGATTCAAAAAAAAACCACACACACAAAAAAACAAACAAACAAAAAGACAACAAACAAAAAGCAAACAAATAGACATCTATTACAGGCACACAAAGCAAATTTGTAGATCTGATAAAACCTTTCTTTGCAGTGAAGTTAAGCACCTACAGCTTAAGATTCAAGAAAGTTTCTCTTTCCCATCTTCTAACGCAAATAAACATGCACATACACATCTTTCAGAGTCCCTGACTCTGAGAAAATGTCCTCAGTCCAGCTTGTGACATTGTCAGTTAGAAAACAGGTACTTTATTACAGGTCACTCACTTCCAGGAAGGTTAAATGGATTTATGACATCAAGGACTTTAAGCACCTAAAAACTCTTTAAAATGCTCTAAGCAAATGAAACGTGTTCTCATGTCACAGTTCGGAGACACAGAAGCTATTCCATAACTTCTTTAAAGTTCCCAAAATAAAAACATTTCCCATTAATACAGATTAGACTTTGCTTGCATAGTGAAAAGGGTGCTATAAAACCCGGAGGTGTTGAGCCACATGAGAAATTTCATTCTAAACTAAACGTGATCCTTGGACAAGTCACTAAGGATGTGTTGCTGGGCTCGAGTCTACATGGTATGATAATCCAAGGGTGGGGGTCCTTCAGGACTCCGTGGCAGCACTGTACTATCCACAAATATATTCATTGTGTTCTTAAATTCCAGATCAAATGTTGCCTATCATTTTAGAAATATGCTATTTTCTTAATTTATGTAAATGTCACTAACAAATAAAATAAAGGGAAATATTTTCTTTGCAAATTAAAAATAACAATTTTTTTCTAAACAAAATAAAGCTAGTGAAATTCACATATATTTGCTGGGGGAAATGGAGGAAGTAAGAAATAAAAAAGGTTACAATGTATTGTAAAACAGTAACTTGACTATGGAACAGATTTATGATCTCATAAAAATTTTAAATAGCGTAAGAGCTTATTCTCCAGTACATGACAGTCAGAGGACATTTACCATTTTATTAAAAAAAAAGAAGGTTCTTGAGCTACTAGGGCACCAGAGATACCCTGAAACCTCAATATAATCTGTTTTTGTACTTTTCCATGGGAAAGATTGAAAAGAATATCTAGAGCATATAATAGCAGGATCAGCCTGCATAGCTGAGTTGTAAATATCCCGAATAGGTGTTCCTGAAAAGGCACACATGGAATTGTTGTTGCTAAAGCTGATCAGGAACACACTCTGGAGCTCCATTGGTAGGTGTAATTCCTCAAAATTTATGATTTTATTCTTCATGTTACACTACCAAGAAGTTGTCTTTTGATATTTCTTGGCCCAGAGGAAGGTGAAATAGTCTTAATCAAAAAGTTCTCTGCCTTTTTCTAACAGCTGATTTCCTAGCCACAGCAAACTGTTTATGAAGGGGACAAAATTATGATAAAATTTTCCCTTTCTACAAAAAGTATATGGATTAAAAGTAAATTTGTTTTAACAGGACTGAAGTAATTTGAACACAGTTCATTTGAAGATATATTGATGCTTCTTGGGGAAGACACCGGATCTGGAGCCTGAACGTTGGCCACTCCTACAGTCATAGGGAGAAATAGAAACTTAGAGATTTAGAGAAACCAAGTGTGAGACTTTCATGGTGGACATGAGAGTTGAGCAGGGGGTTTATTCAAAGAAATTGCAGTGAGGTTCTGAATTGGGTACATGTTAAATTGCAAACAGTTCACTCCAGATCCAACGTTTGATCTGGACACACAAATATTAAGAACCATGTCTGAAGAGTTGAGCAGAATATTATTATTATTGCATTGATGAAAAAAGAAAAGTGAAGAAAGAACTAGCAATGAGTATAAACCAGATTTATAGGTAAATTTTTGTTTATAACATTGATAATTTGACATTTTATGTCAATTCAATCTATCAAAAATACTAAGGCACAGATGACCTATGCCAAATCTTTTCCTCGGGGAATTTTCAATATGATGTGCAAGACAAAAAATATACACAAAGCTCTACTGTAATGAGATGATTCTATAAGAGAGGAGCAGAAAACATAATATTAATTACCACTAAAGGAATAAAGCATGACTTCACTGAGTAGGCATTTGCTTTGGACTTTAAAACATGGGCAGAATTTTTATAAATTTTAGGATTATGTGAAAGGGATCTGCATAGAGAGAAAAAATATGAGCAAATGTTGAGACAAAAAGAAAAATTATTGTCATGTCTGAACAAAAAGCTAAGTATTACTATTTGGTGAATCAGAATATAAGGTGGAATGTGCAGTAAGAAATGCTATTACACAAATATAGGTTAAGACTTGATTGTGGAAATTTTCAATCCTGTGTTAATAAGTTTATATAGGGAGAATAAACTTATCATTATAACTTAAAATAGGAAGACATTGTTGTGGGGAGAGTTGGTAAACACTTATAGTTTCTGTAATTTGTATCAATTATAGGGTGTCCCCCAAAATGTATAAACACTTTAACAGCTGATAGCTCAATTTTGAAACTGAAATGTATTTTAATAAACACTGCCTTTATAATTACTCAGAGTGCATACATTTTTTGGAAATAATCCTATCTAATAAAAGGAAAACATGGTAATTGGCATACAACTGCTACCCTTCCCATTGGCTAATCAGCAAGAGCGCCAAATTAACGGCCAGCCAAGATGGCAGCCAGGCAGCTTGAAACTAACATGAGGCTTGCTTGCTTCAGTGACGGAGGAAACCAACATTCCCCACCTGCCTTGCCGGCCTCTGAGCCTGCAGTTTGAAACATAACAAATATAGAAGCTAAACAAAACCCCAGAAACCTGCTTTCAAGCTAGCTGGGATCTCAGAACTGGAGTTATACATTGTTTCGATTATAGAACTGAAACAAACCAGATACGTGCGTTCAGCAGCAGCAGAGGCCTCAGAGCTGGAGCCTCAGAGCTAAAGCTGGCCAAGAATAAAAAAAAGAAAAAGAAAAAAGGAGCGGTTGGGAGCTTCCGTCACCCGCCTGCCTGAAAATAGCCCTCAGCCCCTCACCCAGACTGGCCAGGCACCCCAGTGGGGACCCCCCCCCTGATCCAGGACATCCTCAGGGCAAACCAGCCGGCCCCCACCTGTGCACCAGGCCTCTATGCTATATAGTAAAAGGGTAATATGCCTCCCGGTACTGGGATCAGCGTGACAGGGGGCAGCGCCTAAACCCCCTGATCGGCCCTGCTCTGTGTGTGACAGGGGGCAGCGCCCCAACCCCCTGAGTGGCCCTGCTCTGTGCATGACAGGGGCGGCGCCCCGACTCCCCAAGTAGCCCTGCTCTGAGCCTGACCAGGGCTGCCCCTAGGGATTGGGCCTGCCCTCTGCCACCCAGGAGCAGGCCTAAGCCAGCAGGTCGTTATCTCCTGAGGGGCCCCAGACCGCGAAAGGGCACAGGCCGGCCTGAGGGACCCCCCCTGAGCCCTGAGCACACAAATTTTTGTGCACCGGGCCTCTAGTATATACATATAATGTCAAAAGACACCATACCATGCAAAATTCCAAAAACTAGCCTGAAGTGGTTATTTCTAATCACTACAAAAATCTCCATATTAGCTGAGACTTTGTTTCTTAATCACCATTTTATTTTTTTGTGTAGTCAATACTCAATAAATATCTGCTTAATGAATGAATACCTGGCTGATAAAAATAAGGTAACAATGCAAGTAATATTAGGAGCACTTACCAGTTTATCAAAAATATTTTTATGTACAATATAAATCTGTTAGAATGTACGGGTCCAAGAGGATGTGTGTGTGTGTGTGTGTGTGTGTGTGTGTGTGTAGATATATAACCCCAAAATACTGAGGCTCTTCTAGACTATGGATACACATGTGATCTCAACAGGACTAATGACACAGCTTTTCTTGGTAGTTAATTCTACGAGTTCAGGTAAAACACTAGGGCCTTGATCATTTTCTGGAAGCATTCCAAAGCATTCTGGAATCTAGTGTTGTCTTTAACCAGTCCATCCATTGGTGTGTATTTACACACTACCATTTGTATGCTGTGTGTTCCCTTTTCACTCTGAGCTCATTATTGGTATTCTAGTACCCTAGGACTTAGGGACCTCTCTGAGGATAACTTTACTGGGGCCACTGCTGCTCAGATGCACCATTAGAATGACAATTATCTTGGTCAAGTTGCCCTCTCCTGATGCTCCCAGTGCAGCCAGTCCTCCAGGGGCCAGAGCAGGCTGTGTTCTGTGCAGAGATGGGGAAAATCACCCTCTTCTCCACTGGTTCAAATCTAGGCTCCTATAAGACCTACTCACCTTTTATGTGCCCTGGTGACAGAGAAAGTCCCACATGAAAAATAACCCCTTAACCTCTATCTATATATCCCCTTCCTATCTATGGGATTTAAAAATAAAAGCTTGTGGTTGGTAAGGGACACATAGCCCAGTGTCATCCAGTTCCTCATCTCTCTGTTGCTTCCCGCAGCACAAAAGAGCCCATCTCAAGGGGCCCCTTCTCTGTGCATCAGGCAATATAGTCTCTGAGCTGAGGGCACATAGAGATACAATGGTCCCACTAATATGAACTCAGGTTGATAGTATACACACATGAACACGCTGACATATACATATGCACACATGTATACATTCATATATGTTTGTGTGCATGTCTGTGTGTGTACTAAGTGAAAATTCAGAGTTATAAATTTAAGATGTGGAACCGCCTTTTACTAGCTATGTATTTCTGTGCAAGTCATTTTGCCTGTCAGAGTATCAGTTTCTTCATCTGTAAATGGGGAATTTTAGTAAATCCACAAATATTTACAAATTTGATGATGATGGTGTCAGTTCTGTGCAAGTGGCCATGATGGACCTTGACGTGGTGATTTGTAACTCCATTGAGGCATGAAATTGAGGCTCGTGTACCAACGGGCAGTTGTACGGACATGAGCCAGTTAGCTGGGGCATGAGTCTTTTGGGCTGCTCAGCAGGCAAATAGCCACATGGTTCATTGCTTTCTGCTTGACCCTGCATACACAGTAACTCTCCTGAAGCAATTGAAAAGGAGCGTATGGCTTTGGGGGAAGCAGTGGGGAACAACCACCAACTGGCAGTGCTGGGGGATAGAGATGGAAAAGGTATTCAATTTAGTGATGTCTTAGCAGCGGTTCTCAACCTGTGGGCCGCAACCTTTAGGGGGTCGAACGACCCTTTCACAGGGGTCACCTAAGACCATTGGAAAACACATATAATTACATATTGTTTTTGTGATTAATCACTATGCTTTAATTATGTTCAATTTGTAACAATGAAAATACATCCTGCATATCAGATATTTACATTATGATTCATAACAGTAGCAAAATTACAGTTATGAAGTAGCAACGAAAATAATTTTATGGTTGGGGGTCACCACAACATGAGGAACTGTATTAAAGGGTCGCGGCATTAGGAAGGTTGAGAACCACTGTCCTGGAGTGAAAAGCAGAAGTCTTCAACAATTTTTCCATTTATTCTTTAAAAGAACATAAAAAGGTATGTAGCCCCTCACATTTTAAATTGACATCTAAAATTTTGTCATAGGTTTAAATACTTGAAAATAATGTAATTTCTAGAATATTATAAATATTAGAAATTTTAAATAGAATTATTGTCATTCTTAAATTGGTTTCAAAGAGTCTATATATCATAGTGACTTGATAACCATCATTACTCATTATAAAACTATATAAATAAGCTCTTTCTAAGAGGAAGTTACATAAATTTTACTTACCTAAACTCATATTTCCAATCTATTTTACCTCAGAATTTTATATTAAGAACATATATTTTATGTTTGAAAGTCTATTATCATATTTATTTATAACAAAAACATGCATTAAATTTTGTATAAATTTTCTGGGACCGTAAGTTTCTGTTTAAAAAATACTTTGAGTTGAATTATTATTCTAATTTATAATAGTATGCAATACATAGAAACAACACAACTATTTAATATATTTTGACATGTTATTAGCATAAAAATTTCTTGGAAATAATCTCTTAATAAGTTATATGAAGCTTATGAATATGATTTATTAAAGGACTGACTTATTACTGGAATCAACATTGATTCTATTCCTATGTTTGTTTTTATAGATGAAAGTGCTAAAAAATGTTGTCCACATAAAATATAAATGGAAATGGAAGTTTTATTATATTGACACACAATTCTTTGAATGCTTTCCAAGTTATGTGCCCTACTGATTTATAATTAAATATTAATTTAATGATACATTGGCCAACAGTTTAATCAGCATCTCCTCCAATTCTGTTGAAAAACAACTGGAAAGTACTAGGTTTGAAAATAATTAGTGCCCATTATTTTAGATAATTTAGTTTTCCAACACTCACAACAATATTTCAAATTGTCCTAATAATAAATAGTCAGAGATTTTTTTATTCTATAACAATGAACCATAATAACATTAGGGATAGGTGAAAGTCACACTTTTCTTTTAGAAAGTGAAAGAAGAATGACTATAAAAGAATTTGGAAACAGTTGTCCAAGATATAAATTCTCAGGTAAATGCATTTTAGGAAACTGTTTATATGGAAGTTTATGGTCTGGAAATTCTTTTCCTAAATCTATCAAGTACCCCATGTCCCTTGGGGAGTCTCCTCACTCCAGTTTGAAGATCTCCAGTATTTGTAATATGTTAATACCAGAATCTATATTTTTTAATAACTTTATATGTGGCACTCACTCTGCATTGACTAGCTTAAACAAATTAACTACTTCTTTGAATTTTATGGCTGAAGTGTTTTGCTATTTGAGATTCTCAACTTTGAAATTCCCATGAATCTTAAGAAGTATCCCTGATGAATGTAGTATCTACTGCCCCACCATTAAGGATTAATCTGAGACTAAATGAGATAAAGTAGGTGAAAGTGTTATATCAATTGCAAAGCACCATAAAAGTTTTCTCACATGAAAAAATTGGCCTCCTTGTGGAAGAGAAGAAACATCAATGGCTTGGGAGGACCTTGTGCAATGGGTGGTGGGCGGTC
>NW_006295391.1:2263613-2267603 GCF_000327345.1 Myotis davidii | reverse complement strand
GTAGGGAGAGGGATAGAAAGTCCAGAAAGCCATTTTGCAGCTAAAGGGCCCATGCAAAGATATTACTTCAGGACAACAGATACAGAAGCAGAAAGCAAATGTGCATTTGGCAAACCAAATAAGAAAGAATTAAGATACAAAAATATTTGGGGCTGTGTTTTCTGGAACCCAATTTAAGCAGGTAAACCCATCTGCTGTTGAAGATTAATTCTGAGGTAGGAGATGAAAACTATGCTCTGGCTTCCATGCTTTATTGCATTTTTGTTTTTGTTTTGTGTTCTCTTATGGTTTTCTTGTAAATGTCCAAGTGTGCTCTCACTAAAGTCTGAGAAAATGACTTTATATCCTCTAAAGCCCATGTTCCATCAGAGATCAGAGTGCCTCCAGAAAGCAGACAGCAGTAATCTTCTAACTGGCTCTGCATTTCCTCTCATCTCCTTCCAGCCCATTCTCCACACAGCTGCATGAATGGACTTCTTAAAATGAAAACATATTACCTTCTCTTCCCTTCTTAAAGCCTCCTAATGGCTTTCCACACTGCACTTAGGATATAGCTGAATATGTCATGTGCCTAAAGCAGTGGTGTGTTGTAACTGACTTATATAGGCCCACAAGATTATTGTTATTGTTAACTTTTATCCTAGATATAGGCATACCTCATTTATAAAGCTCCACTCTATTGCACTTTGCAAATATAGAGCTTTTTAAAAATGGAAGGTTTGTAGCAACCCTGTTGCAATCTATCAGCGTCATTTTTCCAACAAATATAGACAGATGATTTTTAGCAATAAAATATTTTCTAATTAAGGAACGTAGATTGTTTCTTAAAACATAATGCTATTGCACACTTGACAGACTTTTATACACACTGGGAAACAAAAAAAATTGTGTGACTCATTTTATTGCAATATTTGATTTAGTGAGGTGTTCTGAAGGAGAACTTGTAGTATCTCCATGGTGTGCCTGCAATTGTGATGCACAAAACATGTAACTTCTCACACAGATGTCCATACTGTGTTTGTGATACTGCTACAGATATGTACCTCACAAACAAAGGGATTCTGATAAATTCTATTATGCTTAACTCCTACCAAAAAAGAAAAAGTAATTATATGGTACATTTAGATTATATATACTGCATTATCAAATATATTACTGCTAGGAGGAAATATCTACTTTATTTAAGCATTGATAAAAATCAATTGAACCAATGTAAAGATTGGGAGAATTTCCCACAGATTAATCTCTGTTTCCATGTACTTTATGCCTTGTTTCTCCTCCTTCCACAGCATCTATTGGCAGGTGTTGGTAAAACTCATGTTGATATGCATCCACCACCCCTACACTCTCATAGTGCTATTCAGTGATACCTATACAACGGAACTCTTCATGGAAGTTACCATAAGGCACTATAACACACTAAATCTAAATCAAATATATCCCCAACGCAACTTTCCCATAGCTTATCCACAGTAACTCTAAGGCCACACACTGAGGGAAGCTTGAAGAAGTTAGGAAACAAGCTTACCCAACACGGTAGAACTATATTATTTTGCAAATGCTGCAAAAGCATGAACATGTGAACACACTGCTAGTACTTCTTTTTGGACCTTTGAAGGGGCCAGAGTCTGTGAGTGGCTCTGAAGGCTCAGCATTGTTAAGCCTCTTGGAAAATCTGCCTGCGAACAGTTTAAGATGCAGGAGGTCTCCACTATAAATAACTCTGGGAGTGTGCCATGGGGAAGCAGAGGTAGCTGAATACCAGCAAAATAGGATCCTAACTTTAGAAACGAAATCTCACTATGAATATGAGTCATCCAAACCATGAACAGAAACCATGTTTCTTCCTCAGAATTTCCGTCTCAGCAAATGAATCATCTTGATTCCTCTCTTTTCCCCACTATTATCTTCTTTCCATCAGCAAGTCCTGTGGACTGTAATTCCAAACTATCACAAATATATTCATTTTCTTCATTTTAATACTACTAACTTGGGTCATGTCACCACAATCTGTTGCCTCCCATCACCAGAATGTCTGTAACTAGCATTCTAAAAGACTCTGCGATTCCACATTTGCCCCAATATCACACCTATAATTCACTCCGCAAATCCAGGGAAATTGTCTAAAAATATTAATCATGCCCTAGCTGGTTTGGCTCAGTGGATAGAGCGTTGGTCTGCAGAATGAAGGGTCCTGGGTTTAATTCCAGTCAAGGGCACATGCCTGGGTTGCGGGCTCAATCCCCATTGTGGAGCGTGCAGGACGCAGCTGATCAATGATTCTCTCATCATTAATGTTTCCAACTCTCTCTCTCCTTCTCCCTTCCTCTCTGAAATCAATAAAAATATATTTTAAAAAATAAAAAATGACAATATTAATCATATAGTGTTACTTTTCCATCTAAAATTTATTGTCTTTGCATTGCTCTTAGAATAAAAGTGTTGTGGTCTAAAAGACCTGCAAAATTTGTTTTTTACTTACATTTACCTCAAATTATATATATATACTCTCCATTTCTCTATCTTATCCCATTCATTTGGGTCCTCCAATTTGTCAAATTCATTCCTGCCTTGGAGACTTTGCACTAGCTGGTCCCACTTCCTAGATGTTGTGGCTCTTGATCTTTCCTCAGGAGAGTCTTTTTCATCAGTTGAAATATCAGGTTCTCTAACAGGTATCCTAACCTATCCTATAAAAGGGCTCTCCCTCATTATCACATTACCCTATTTAATTTTTATAGTGCTTATCCTATATAATAAAAGACTAATATGCAAATTGTCCCCTCAACCAGGAGTTCAACCAGGGAGTGGGGTTGGCCACCAACTACCCACAGCCCCTCTCCCTGGCTGTCTCTACCCACAACCGGCCCCCCACCCTGATCAGGGGCAGGCTGGCCTTGCATGAATTCGTGCACCAGGCCTCTAGTTATTATATAAAACATTCTGTTTATTTTCTGTTGTATCTTCATGTAGAATGTATTCTCCACAAGAAGAAGAAGTTTATAGGTACTAATCATTTTGGTCAGAATATACATTGTGTAGAATAGTTCCTTGCAGATGCTTTAGACTCAGATTCACTTGATGAATGTATTAAAAAGAAAAAGTTGTGGAGAAAGACTGAATTTGCTTCGTGGAAAATTAGGAGCCTGGGAAGTACAGAACAGTGATGACAAGGATGTCAGGTGTAAAATCATGACATCGTAAAGAAACAAATTGGGAACAGACCTTAGTACATTACTCAATATTAGACAAGGTTTACTAGATCTTGTTGCAATTACTTGTAAGGTCCTGAGAAATGCCAAGTACCAAAAAGACTAGGTAGAAAGAAAACAGAAAGGTGACCTGCCTTTCAGGGGACATTTGAAAGAAAACAAGGGAACATCCTTTGGACTAAAAAACTGCCTGTTTTTGATATTCTTGGGCACAGGGTTAGAACCTGTTTTTGTTTTTGTTTTTGCCCCATCACTGCCTCTGACAGAGTGAAAAGACTTCTAGCCTAAAGCTAGCTTGATTCACATTCTGAACAGTTTTGATGAGATAGATAGTAGTTACCCTGAAAATTTGTGGATCAAAATTGAGGCTATTGCACTAGACTCTGTATATGAAATATTTGAACTGAAATATTTTTTTTGGCTTCAGTGATTTTTTAGTGAAATTTCTAATATGTGTCATGCTTTACAGAATATTAGATTGTTTATTAGTCATGAACTATCTAATCTATGTAGTTGATTAACTGATTTTTAAATTTTCATTTAGATATTTTAACCAAACCAAAGGATGATTTTCTCCAATCAACTCTCTGCCCCCTGTTTATCCTGTGCTATTTGTAATGTACAATTCTAACTATCTACTAAAACTGGATAATATTTCATATTTCTTCCTTATTCCTTAAAATCCACCAGGCTGTTGCCTTAGGCGTGTAGTAGAATATTTTCCTTAATGTGTGAGACTGAATTTTTAAAGCCATGCATTGATTATGTCTATTTTTAA
>NW_006295391.1:2241896-2262815 GCF_000327345.1 Myotis davidii | reverse complement strand
CAGGGGACATTTTAAAGAAAACAAGGGAACATCCTTTGGACTAAAAAACTGCCTGTTTTTGATATTCTTGGGCACAGGGTTAGAACCTGTTTTTGTTTTTGTTTTTGCCCCATCACTGCCTCTGACAGAGTGAAAAGACTTCTAGCCTAAAGCTAGCTTGATTCACATTCTGAACAGTTTTGATGAGATAGATAGTAGTTACCCTGAAAATTTGTGGATCAAAATTGAGGCTATTGCACTAGACTCTGTATATGAAATATTTGAACTGAAATATTTTTTTTGGCTTCAGTGATTTTTTAGTGAAATTTCTAATATGTGTCATGCTTTACAGAATATTAGATTGTTTATTAGTCATGAACTATCTAATCTATGTAGTTGATTAACTGATTTTTAAATTTTCATTTAGATATTTTAACCAAACCAAAGGATGATTTTCTCCAATCAACTCTCTGCCCCCTGTTTATCCTGTGCTATTTGTAATGTACAATTCTAACTATCTACTAAAACTGGATAATATTTCATATTTCTTCCTTATTCCTTAAAATCCACCAGGCTGTTGCCTTAGGCGTGTAGTAGAATATTTTCCTTAATGTGTGAGACTGAATTTTTAAAGCCATGCATTGATTATGTCTATTTTTCAACATTGGTGAATTTTATTATAATAAGAGGATCACATAAGTATTTTCAGCTCATCTAAGTAGTGTCAGAATTTCATCTTTTTTTCCAAAGCAACTGTTGAGTTAAGTGGTAGTCATAGTAAAATATGTAGAGCACCATCATTTGATAGCAATCACTGCCAAAAAAAAGGAAGATTATAATCACTGACATTCGTCACTTTAGCTTTTGCTAGTTTTTTTTAAAATGATGACAATCTACGGCCTTCTCTAGCATAAACTAGCATTTCCCCCAGTCACATCATCACTTGCTTTTTGTTGTTTTTAGATGAGACCAGCTGCCTTGTGATCACTGAAATGTCAGGGGGAAAAATCATTTCCCACGAGAGAGAAAAAATTAAATATTCTAAGAGGCAAAACTCCCACAGAAATCTTAAAGAACTAAAGGAGTGATTCTCTGCTTGATGTACATGGGCTACTTCCATTAGTGCTAATGGCAGTTTTGAATACACTAACAGGCAAGGCTGCTCACAGAGTGCTCCGTCTGCTCTCTCTAGTTTGTATTTATAGAACAAAAACACAGACAATGCCACAGATTTTTAAAAGGAAAAGAATAACATGCGAATATCTGTTTTATCTACTACAAATATTTTATTCATGCATGACCACAGAAGAGTGACAGAACCAATCTGAGCATTATTATTCTCAATTCCAAACTTGAGAATGAAGCTAAATAATTAAAAACAAACAAACGAAAAATTTTCACCTAGAAAATGAAATCATCTGGTCTATTGTTATTAAGTTATCACAATGTTTAACACCTTAATTATATCAAATAGAATAGCATCTATAAATGGATGCCAATTTATCATCATTTCACCAATTTGATTTAAAAAAGAGACAAAACATTATATTCCCCTGGGAAGAAGCCAGAGAGAAAAAAGGATGGATAATTTCTCTTCAGTAATTTCAAGGGCATCAAGAATTGCTCTTAATGGGCCTGCAGGAAGTATCCGGGGTGGTAAAGGGAAGAAATAAGTTTCTTTACTTTTTATGAGATAAAATTAAAAAACATTATGAGAGACATACTTAAAATATAACACACACAGCTTTAAAGTACAATTATAAAAAAGATATTCCTTGCAAGAACTAACCAAAAGGTAGATGGAGTAGCTCTATTAATATTAGACAAATATCTTTTGACATAAAAATATTACTAAAGATGAAGAGGTATATTTCAAAATAATAATGTTTGAAAGATTATAATATTTATATATGTATATAAACCCAATAGCATAGTTTCAAAACATGTATAACAATAACTAACAGAACCAAAAAGAGAAATATGCATTTCCACAATTGTATGGGAAATTTTAACACATTCTTTTCTGTAACTAATAGAATACAAAGGCAGAAAAATAAGTATAAGAATATAGAATATATAGTCATAGCTATTAACGAACTTGATCTCAATGACATATACAGATCATTATACTCAACAAATGCAGAGCAAATATTCTACTCAAGTTCATGTGACGTGTTTATCAAAATAGACGATATACTCGGCCATAAAGCCAGTCTCAATACATATAAAGAGCTGAGATCATACAGACTATGTTCCCTGACCACAGTGGAGATAAACTAGATATCAGTAACTGAAGGATAACTTAAGAAAACTAAAAATGTAGCCCTTGATATTCAGGAGCTGGTGGGACACAATAGGCCTTGATATTAAAGCTGACCTGGTGCTCACAGCTAGGCCTTATGGTTCTCTGGTTGGAGATAATCTCACAAAATACCTATGTCAGACAAAATCACTCTGAGACAATGACAGAGTGAGATAGAGCAAGACTACTTTATAATTTCATCTAAACATAGACAAAAACAAGGTCAATGTTCTCCCAACAAAATACCAAACATCCCCCACTTCTCAGCTAATATGAGTAACTCATATTACTTTATCAAATATAGCTTCCACAGCTTCTCTGGATTGTCCTGCCTATAGATGAGATATATTGAGATAACCAATCAAAAGTGTCCCTCTTTTTTTTTTTAACCCTCACTATAGGACATGCTTAGAGGGGGGAAGAAGAGGGAGAGAGAGAGAGAGAGAGAGAGAGAGAAAGAGAGAGAGAGAGAGAGAGAAACATCAAAACATCAATCAATTGGTTGTCTTCCTTACATGCCCTAACAATGGGATCAAATTTGTAACCCAGGCACGTGCATGACCCTCAATGACCCTCAACCCTTTGGAGCAGGGCTCTCTCTCTCTCTCTTTCTCTCTCTCTGACACTGCTCAACCAACTGAGCCACTCCTGCCTGGCAAATTGTCCCTCTCTTTAACAGCACTTAATCAAGGGCAAACCCTCACTTTCTTGAACCCTCTCCAAAATTACACAACAAAATTGCATTTCCTATAATTGGTTCTTTATTAACACCTTACTACTAAAATGTCTCATGGTTCCCCAGAATATAAATTCTGCCTCGCTGGAACGAGTAATAGACAAAACTTATTGAACCACAGATGTATACCTTTGATCCTTGGCTGGGTGTCATCAACAGTTGAAACCCTTTGCAAACTCTTTGAAAAATAAGCAGCGTTCTTCTTAATAACCCACGGAGCATCAAATAAATTACAGTGAATTAGAAAATATTTTTAATTGAGTAATAATAAAAATAATTTATCAAAATGATTTTGGATGCAATTAAAACTTTTCTTGGAATGAAATGTATGATAAAAACAATCCCCTACAATTTCTAGCAGAGGATGGGCAAAAATTAACCACTTGAAATATGCCCAGAATATTCTCCATCACAAAGGCCAGCTCTCTAGAGGAAAAGGGGCAGTTAGTCAACTCCAACCCCCTGGAAGCTTCTTATCTACTATAAAGG
The DNA here is from genome assembly GCF_000327345.1 of Myotis davidii. Lineage (NCBI taxonomy): Eukaryota > Metazoa > Chordata > Mammalia > Chiroptera > Vespertilionidae > Myotis > Myotis davidii. The sequence goes on along the minus strand of NW_006295391.1, from coordinate 2,259,309 downwards.
AAGAAAAAATAAAAGACTAAGAATTGCAATTCAAGTGAATAGCTCAAGGACTCATACCCACAACTAAAAAACAAATTTAATTATAAGATTATAAAGTGCTTTTTCTCTGCAACACCTTACCACAACATCAATAAGGTTTTAGTGCAATAACAGTTGATTAAGAGAGTTGCAAGACATAGACTATTTAGAAAGAGATATTAGGGGAAACCAAAAACAATGGGAAGGGGAAAATAACCCAACAAGCACACTAGTGGGAAGTAAAGCCTCTAGAACCTACAGCTACACAACCCAGTCCCTAGGCAGATCAGCATAAACCTCACACTAAAAGTTCCATTACCTTAGTTCCTATTACCTAATACATCATGTCTAGCTTTCAACAAAAAACTAAAAGTTTATGTAAAAGGCAAGAAGAAACATAGTCTGGAGAAACAAAGCAAGCATCAGAACCATATGATACAGATTTTGGAATTGTGAATAAGGGATTTAAAATAACTATGATAAACATGTTTAGGGCCTTAAAGAAAAGTAGACAGCATGCAAGAACAGATGAGTAATATAAGCAGAGAGATGAGAGATCTAAGAAAGAATCCACACAAAAACTGCTAGAAATAAAAAAGCGCTGCAACAAAATAAAGGATATCTTCGATGGGCTCATAAGTAGACTGGACACAGTTGAGGTAAAAATTAGTGAGGTTAAAGAAACATCAATAAAACTTCCCAAATTAAAATGCAAAAAAAAATAATAATAGAGAAGAAAAAGAATATAGAATACCCAAGAACTGTTGGATAATTGCAAAAGGTATAAATTGTGCATAATAGAAACACTGGACATTGAACAAAAAGAGAAAAGCAGAAGAATTATTTAAATTAATAATGATGTAGAATTTTCTAAATTCCTTAATGAAGACACCAAAGCTCAGATCCAGCCGAAGCAGGATAAACACTGAAACAAACCAAATTAAACAAACGAACAAACCCCACAACTAGGCATATCATATTTAAACTTAGAAAACTAAAGGCAAAATACAATCTTAGAGAAGAATGTCTGGGGGGGGGGGGGGGGAGACAACCTTTTGCCTATATAGGTGAATAAAGATAGAATTATATTAAATTTCTAGTCATAAAGCATGCAAGCAAGAAGAGAGTAAAATATTTAAAGAATTGAAAGAAAAAAACTAATTTAGAATTCTGTGTTCAGCAATATTATAATTATTTTCTCAGACAAACACAAACTCAGGGCCTTGGTTTCCAATAGACCTGATTTGCAAGAAATACTAGAAAAGTTATTCAGAGAGAAGGAAAATGATATGTAAGAACATCAATCTATGTAAAGAAAGTATTAGCTAAGGAATAAATGAAAGTAATATATAATATTTTATTTTTCTTATTTTTAATTGAACTGATAGATAACTGTGTTCAAGGTAACAGTAGCAATATGTATTGGGTTATTATAGCATATGGATAAGTGACAGGAATGAAAGAAATCATATAAAAGATATGAGGGAAGAATTGAAAATACTCTGGTATAAGGTACCTATACTATCCATGAAGCAGAATAGTGTTCTATTCAATGAAAGTAAACACAGATTAGTTGTAAATGTATACTGCAAACTCTAAGGCAGGGGTCCTCAAGCTATGGCCCGTGGGCCACATGCAAATACAAAATAAAGTATAATTGATATACTGTAATAAAAGAGAAAATAAAATCATATAAAAGTCAATTAAAATAAGAGAAGTTGGAAGGAGAGTAGATTGAAAAAAGAGAAACATAGAACAAGTGCAATGAATAGAAAACAATTATAAAGTGGTAGATTCCTCCAACTACATCAACTACATCAATAATCACATTAAATGTAAATGGTCTAAATGTCCCAGTTTTAAAACAGAGATTGCCAGAGTAGACCAAAAACAAGACCCAAGTATAGGTTGTCTACAAAAAGCTCACTTTAAACATAAAGACAAAGATAGGTTAAAAATAAAGAGACAGAGAAAGATATACCATGCTAACACTAATCAAAGAAAAGATAGAGTGGCTATGTAAATCTCAGACAAGACAGAATTCAGAATGAGAAGAATTATCAGGGATAAATAGAAGCACTATGTAAAGGTAAATGGGTCAATACTTCGAGAAGGCATAATGATTTTTAATGTGTATGTGCCTAACAAAAGAATATAAAAATAAATGTGGCAAAAAATAGTAACTGTAGGGGTAAAGGCAAATTCACTCATAATAGAAGGCTTATATACCTATTTATCAGTAATTGGTTGAGTCATCAGGCAGAAAATCAGTAAGAATATAGATAGACTGAAAAGCATCATTAATCAACTTTATATAATTGACATTTCTAGAATGTTACATCCAGCCACAGCAAAATCTGTGATAATCTCAAACTCAGGGAACATTCACTGAGATAGACCACATACTAGGCCACAAAACACACTTTAACAAATTTAAAATAATAGAAATCAAACAAAGTATGCTGTCTGACCACAACAGAATTAAAGTGGAATTAAATAATGGAAAAATAGCTGGACAATCACAAAACAAAAATAATTAGAACAGAAATTCATGCAATTTAAATAAGAAGTCAATAAAGAAAATTAATGCAAAAAGCTGCTTCTTTGAAAAGATAATTTAAAAATTAATAAACCTCTAGCCAAACTAATCAAGAAAAAAAGACACAAATCACTATATCAGAAATAAAAAAGGAGCATTATTACTTTTTCTCTGAAGTAAAAAACAATAAAAGTATTATAAATAGCCCTAGCCAGTTTGCTCAGTGGATAGAGCGTCGACCTGCAGACTCACTGGTCCCAGGTTTGATTCTGGTCAAGGGCACATGCCCCGGATGCGGGCTCGATCCCCAGTGTGGGGTGTGCAGGAGGCAGCCAATCAATGATTCTCTCATCATTGATGTTTCTATCTTTCTCTCTCTTTGCCTTCCTCTCTGAAACCAATAAAAATATTTTTTAAAAAATTTCCCCTAAAAAAGTATTATGAATAACTCTATGCTCACAGATTTGATTACATAGATGAAGAGGACCAATTATTTGAAAAACACAAAGTAGCAAAAGTTATACCAGGAGAAACAGACAATCTGAATAGTCTACATCTACTACCAAAATCAAATTAATAATTAATGACCTTTGAACAAGTAATGCACAAGGTTAACTAAGGTGGTTACATGGATGAATTATACTAAGCATTTAAGAAAGAGTTGATATCAATTCTCTACAATCTTATCCAGAAAATAGAAGCAAAGAAAACATTTTCTAACAGTCTAAGAGGCCATCATTCCACTCACTAATAGTAAAACCAGATAGACTTCCCAATAAAGGAAAACTACAGACCAATATCCTTCATGAATACAGATGTAATACTCCTCAATAAAATATTGTCAAGTTATCTCTAACAATATATAAAAAGATTTATACACTATGACTAAGTGAGATTTATTTCAGGTATGCAAAACTGGTTCAACATTCAACAACTCACTGATGTAATCAATCACATCAACAAATAAAAAGAAAAATCATATAATCAACAATCAATAGGTTTAGAGAAACATTTGACACAATCCTCTCAGCAAATTAGAAATGGAGAGAAACTTCCTCAACTTGATAAAGAAAGTTTTCAAAAGTTCTACAGCTACAACATAATTAGTGATAAGAAAATAGATAGTTTCCCTCTATAATTAGGAACAAGGTAAAGATATCATCTCTCACCACTTTTATTCAACATTGAAATGGAAGTTCTAGTGAATGTAATTAGACAAGGAAATAAAAAGTATGAAGATTGGGAAAGAAGAAATAAAACTGTGTTTGTTTGCAGATAAAATTATTGTAGAAAGTAGAAACTCAGCAATGACAAGAAAACTCCTGCAACTAATAAGTGATGCAAGATTAAGTCACAAAATATAACAGCAATAAATACTTGAAAAATTAAAACACAATATCATTGAAATTAGCACCAAGAAAGATATAAACTAAAAAGAAAAAAAGAGAAAAATGCCTAGATATAAATCTAACAAAATATATATGAAAGATATATGAGGAAAATTACAAAACTCTAATAAAAGCAATCAAACAAGGGCTAAATAAATGGAGAGATATTCCATGTTCATTTGAAGATTAACAGTTAATTCTATATAAAAATATGAATTCTATATGTAAATGTGTCTATATTGTAAATATTAAAATGTCAATTCTTCCCAACTTTATAGACTCAGTGCAAGCTCAACCAAAATTCCAGAAAGTTATTCTGTTGGTATGGAAAAATGATTCTAAAGTTTATGTGGAAAGACCAGAGATGCAGAATATGAAGCACAATATTGAAGAAGAATAGAGTAAGAAGACTGACATCACCTGACTTCTGGGCTTACTGCCATGCTACAGTAATCAAGACAGAATAATATTGGCAAAAAGAATAGTCAGATAGATCAGCGGATTCACATGATCCTTTGCTTCTTTCACAAAGAAGCAAAGGATGATATTTTTCAAAATGGTTCCAAAACAATTGGATATTCATATGTTAAAAATATTTCATTAGATAACCTACACTTTTGATAAAAATTAACTCAAAATGGATTATAGATCTAAATATAAAACTGTGAAACTACTAGAAGATATAAGAGTAATAATAAGTATATTGGTTTTGGTGATGAATTTTTAGGTGTAACACCTGAAGCATTATACATGAATGAAAACAATGATCAATTGGACTTTATTAAAAAAATAAAATGAAAAGCTACCTCTTTATGAAAAACACTATTATAGAATAAAAAGAAAAACCACAAATTGGAAGAAAATATTTGCAAAATACACACCTGATAAAGGACTGTTATCCAAATTATATAAAGAACTCACAAAACTTAACAGTAAGAAAATGAACAACCCGATTAAAAATTGAGCAAAAATCCTGAACAAACAACGCATTAAAGAAGATAAGCAGATGGCAAAGAAGCATACAAAGAGATGCTCTACAATCATACATCAGTAAGGAATTGCAAATTCAAACAACAAAGATACCACTAAACAACTATTAGAACAGCCAAAATTCAAAACACCAACAGTGCCAAGTGCCGGTGAAGATGAGGAGCTAGGGGATCACTCATTTAGTGCTGGTGGGAATGCAAAATGGGACCACCACTTTGGGAGACAATTTGGAAGTTTCTTACAAAGCTAAACATTGGCTTGTCTTATGATCCAGCAATGGCACCCTTTGGTATTTACTCAAATTAGTTGAAAACTTATGTATACACAAAAATCTGTACATGGAATGTTTACAGCAGCTGTATTCATAATTGTCAAAACTTGGAAGCAAGCAAGATGTCCTTCAATAGGAAAATGAGTAAATAAACTATGATACATCATACAATAGAATATTGTCCAGAGATAAAGAGATATAAAAAGGTACAAGCTATGAAGCAACAAAAAGACATGGAAGGATATTAGATACTTTTTGCTAAATAAAATAAGGCTGTGTTCTGTATCCTATTACGCAACATTTTGGAAATGGCCAAACTAGAGATATCATAAAAAGATCAGTAAATTCTAAAAGTCCAAGAAGGAAGCAAAGGGGATGGGTGAAGGAAATAAATAGGTGAAGTATAAGGTATTTGGGAGGCAGTAAAATTATTCTGTATTATAATTGTAATGGTGGGTAAATTCCATTATGCATTCATCAAAATCCATAGAACTGTACAACAAAAGAGTGAATCTTAATGTAAAATATAAACTATAACTCATAAAAACAAATCCATATTGCTCCATTAATTATAAGTCTACCATACTAATGCAAGATGTTAATAATAGGGGAAACTCTGTGTCTTGTTGTATAGTGTGTGTGTGTGTGTGTGTGTGTGTGTGTATTGGAGGAAGTATATGGGGATTCCCTGTACTTTCTGCTTAATTTTTCTATAAATTTAAAATTCTTCAAGTAGGAAAATGTCATTATATAAATGGAGAGAATTATACCAGAAACAACATAAACATTTAGATTTGATTTGGCAGACAACATAAAATAGGTGAAATTTATCTCTGGAAAAAGTGCTATATATTTTTCCATGTGGAGAGAATAATCTAACAGTCACTATAAAAATTTACATAAGTAGAATTTAAATGAAACATGCTACATATTTACTTTACAGAAGTTTATTTTTCAGATCCCATTTAGCACAGAGAAAGAATAGTTGCTACATTACGCAGCGTTTTTTATTTTTATTATTTTTTTGATTTTATTTTTTATTACAAAGGGTATTACATATGTGTCCATTTTTTCCCCCCGCCCTAGACAGTCCCCTAGCCTCCCCTATTCCCCAGTGTCTTATGTCCATTGGTTATGCCCATATGCATGCATACAAGTCCTTTGGTTGATCTCTTACCCCCCTACCTCCCGCCCCCGAACCCTCCCCGGCCTTCCCGATGCAGTTTGACACTCTGTTTGAGGCAGCTCTGCCTCTGCATCTATTATTGTTCAAAAATTTATAATGGTCTTAATCTAAGCATTACGCAGCGTTTTTTAATTTCACTACTGAGCTAAAATATAAATGCAGTGAGAATGAACATTAATCCATATAAAACAAGGTGCTCTCTTAAAGTAAATGGTATTTGTTTTTACTCAGTATTAGCTAAGAGTTCAATTTAATGTGTTATGGAAGAGCATAATGTGGTTAGCAGATTTTTCTACCTACTCCAAGAGCCAGACTAAAGTTCCCCATAGGATTGAATTTGGATATTAGGTAACAGGAAATGTGGCTGCTGATAACTGAGTTACTTTAAACCCTGAATCAGTGACTGGGACATTTTGTCCATTAAGTTTGCAGATGGCAAAGTAGATATGCCATTCACAGCTGCATACAGAGGATATAACATCTTTGTCTATATTAATCCCATGGATCACTTGACATGACTCATTCAACCTTTCTTTCTATTACATGAAAGGAAGGTAACTGTCAAGACTTAGGATGGTTTTAAAATAGAAACATGCACTATCACTGTTTACTCTTAAAAGTTTCAGAGCAACATAGAAATATTCATTTTTCTACCAAGCAATTGGACCAATGGAGGATAAATTTTGTGGTTTAATATCTCTTCATATCCTATATAATAAAAGGCTCATATGTAAATTGTCCCCATGGGAGTTCAACTGATTGGGAGTTTGGCCCCTTGCTATGATGTGCACTGACCACCAGGTAGTGACATGGAATGAAGGAAAGTCCCAGCCTTCAGCTGGCAGCCAGAGAAAGGAAGCCCCCTGCTGGCAGCCAGAAGGCCCCAATTGACTGTGATTGCTGGCCAGGCCTAGGAACCCTACCCATGCATGGATTTCGTGCACCAGGTCTCTAGTACTTAATAAGGCAGTCAAAAATTGAATCTAAAGCAGTGCAAATAAGACCTCCACCCCCAAAGAGTATATTTAATGGTGTATATTCCTAACAGAAGTTTTTTGTTTTGTTTTGTTTTTTAATAACTTCAGTGGCAGTACAGACAAGACACTAAAACTTATCATGGAAATTGAATTTCAGGAAGATTCATGGGGTAGAAGTATTCAGAATTCCCAGGGGGGAGGGAAGGTTTATAAGCATTTAATAGTTTATTTTGTTTGAATTCTATAATCATGGGCCAAAAATAAATCGGGAAATCTGCTCAACCATCTGTGTCTGACCTACAAGTTTCAATTGTGACAAATCTGTGTTGTATGATGAGCATCCAAGGTTATAGGACAAAGTTGTGATGGGCATATTCAGTGAGGCAACGTGACCAACAGTCCACAAGCTCCAGCCAAAATAAGACATCTCATCAGAATTAATGAGACAACTATCAATGAATCAGATAAAACAACGAGTGCTGCTTGGTATATGGGAATAGCATAAGCATACAACTCACGGCTTACAGGAAAGAAGTACTTTATGACCAAGAACTTATAATCACCAGTTAAGAATCTGAAACATTCAAGAAGATCTTATTCAACCCTGGGACAAAACCTGCAAACTCCCAGTCTAAAAATTGGAATTGCATTCTAACATTTGAAGAGCCATGCACGAAGAAAAATCCTAAACTGAAGGTTTATGTCATGCTAAAAGTCAGCTCCTCATTCTATGCAGATCAGGTTGTATTTAAAAGATGTTGGGCGGGGCAGTAAAGGGTAAAGGAAATATATGGTGACTGAAAATGATTTGACTTTGGGTGGTGGGCACACAATGCAATATTCAGATGATGTATCATAGAAATGTACACTTGAAACCTATGTAATCTTATCAACCAATGTCACCCCAATAAACGTAATTTAAAAATTAAAAAGCTAGTAAAAAATAAAAGATATTTAATTAAACCTCTTTAACAGAAACTACTTGATCTTGAAAAATACTTTTAGATGATGAGCAACTCAGTATAGCCTTGCAAGCTCTTTAAAAATAAATTACATTCATCAATTTACGTAGATGATGTCTGTTGCCACCAATGCAAAAAGCAAAAGTCATTGCTGACTTCCTTCTTCAAAATTGACATATCGAAGGAGTGAACCAGGGCAATATTTAAATTTTAAATAGGAAGAGAGATCACACTCTAATACACAGAGGGAAATACATGGAGAAATAACACAGGTTTGTAAATGGCAGATGTGTCCGAAGTAGGCAGAGCATGCTGTTTTCATATCATGGGAAAGAAATAAAAAAATGTGCCAACAAAAATAGCACTGAGAATGCCTGAAGGTGGAAGCACTGGTATTAATAAAAGCTTTCTGCTGTCCATTAAGCACGTAGCAATTAGATTCTTGGGATCAAAGAGCTGACGATGGGTATAAAGATTATCTCACCAATCATGCTCAGCTCCCATGAGAATAATGACTGTGATAGTTTCCAAAAAATGTTCTTACCTCCAACAAACCAGGCTCCCTGGAATTTACATCCATTCCTGGTCCCCTCCCACACACTGGATCTGCATTTCCACTCCGGCTGCTTCAGCTGATGCCACATGGATCAGACTCACCACCCAGCTGAGCCCTTCCTGAACACCTGCTCCACCAAATCATAAGCATTGCAAAATGATTATTTTAAGCGAATAGGTGTTGGGGAGATTGATTTTGCAGTAATAAATAACCAGATCAATAACCTTCCCAAGTTCAAAATATACCTTGCAGTATATGATATTTTTAATAGTCATTCACTTACAAATACATAATGATAAGAAGCTACTATTAATTCAGCAATGCCTTACTTCTAGTAATAATAACTATGGCATTTGTAATAAAATAATAATGATTACAACCTTTATTTAATGTTGTTTATTGACAAAGTGCTCTTTCAAGAGATTTTCTGAATTATGCCTTTTAATAGTCATGAAAAATTTATAAAGCAGGTATTGTTATCAACATCTGCATTTTACAGATGAGGAAGCTGGTGCACAAAAAGATTAAATAACTTTTCCCACTATTACCTAGCTAATAAAGAGCAATTACCTGTTTTATTCATTAAATGTAATTATGTATGCTGATACATTGTAGTTCATAAGCATACAGACATAGTATTTGTTTACACTGCTCAGTACATTGATAAATTCATAGTTATGAATGATAACTCCAGGGTCTCTGGGGAATTGATGGACCACAGTTTGAGATTCATTGATCTATAAAGCAATTGTCAACCTTTTTCATCTTATGGCACACATAAACTAATTATTAAAATTCTCTGACACACCAAAAAATACTTTTTTGCCAATTTGACAAAAAAAAGGTAAAATTTTGATTGATTAAAAAAAATAAATAGTAGTAATTACCTACCTTTTATGCTTCTGAGTGACTTTAAAAAAATTAGGTGCCCAAGCTTCTGTATAAGGATTTCTTGTACCAAGAATTAACCAATGCTTGGCAACCTTGCTATACAACATGACCAATAAGATGCAACTTTATTGTATGACCTATTGGCTATTGTCATTTTCTTATTTGACAATCTAAGGGGAAAAAGGTCATTGCCTCTGACTAAATAGATATTGCATGTTTTACATTTTTTTGTGGCACACCAGTGTGTCATGGCACACTAGTTGAAAGGTGCTAATCTATAGCAATGCTTTTGCCTTAAAAAAATATAAAAGAAAATACTAAGGGGCACATAAGTTATATGAATATCATGTTTATGTACTAGTGACCTAGTCAGAACTATAACCTCTTGCTAGTGATTTCCAATTTAATGCCTTTATATCAATACTAGAGGCTCGACGCACAAAATTTGTGCGCAGGTATGGTCCCTAGGCCTGGCCTGCAATCAGGGCCATCTACCCTGGTTGCTGCAGCCAGCCCCATCCCCCCCCACCACCCACGCACAACTCCCCATTCACCATCGGGTGATCAGAGCCTGCTGGCCGTGGGGAGGAGCCAAGAGGTCAGATGTTTGGCCCACTTGTTGCCCTCAGTGTGTGGAGTGACTGGTGGGGTGGGGGACTTGGCCTGGCACCACCCACATCCCCCAACACCCAACCCTTGTTCCCCATTCGCCATTGGGTGATCAGAGCCTGCTGGCCAGGGATAGCGACCGAGAGATCGTCGGTGTGCCTCACAGTGACTGATCAAATGGTTGTTCTGGTTGTTCCGCTGTTATGGTCAATTTTCATATTACCTTTTTATTACATAGGATAGAGGCCCGGTGCACAGGTGGGGGCCGGCTGGCCTGCCATGATGGGGGCCCCAAATCAGGGTGGGGTTCCCCGTTCGGGGAAGGGCCAGCCAGGGCGAGGGGTTGCTTGGTGGTTTTCAGGCTGACTACACCCCTGATTGAGGTTAGAGTCCCCAATGTGGGGCAGGGCTAGCTAGGATGAGGGGTATGTAGGCCAGCCTCACCCCCAATCAGGTTGGGGGTCCCCACTGGGGAGCAGGGACAGCCAGGGTGAGGGCAGGCAGCCGTTCTGGTCTCTGCTCATTCATTCCACAGTTTTGGTTGTTAGGCTTTTGTTATATAGGATTAGGTGGTCTATAACCACCTTCAGGACCTTTGATTCTTGGTGTCTTCCTATCACAAGTATAGTCTGACTCCAGTTCCTATTTAGGTCGAAATCCTCAAAATACTCTCATTGTGACTTTATAATTTTTAGAATTTTACTTTTGTATGATTATAAATTATTATTTTCTTGTTATTCCAAGTAGGGTAAAAGCCTAAAAAAATTACACCTTTTAAAAAATACCTGATATGCACCTTTATTCGGGTTGGCTTTATTACCATTCCTTTTTTTAGTGTGTGAAACTAGTGTTGAAAAACTAAAATATGTCCAGGCGGGGTAGTTCAGTTGTTTAGAGTGTCATCTGGATATGCCACAGTTGCAGGTCCCATTCCTGGTCAGGTCACATTCAAGAATCAACCAATTACTGCATAAATAAGTGGAACAACAAATCCATGTTTCTCTCTCTTAAAAATAAAATAAAATAAAATAAATATAAACTATCCCTACCTTGCTTTCACATCTACTTAACACTGTCTCTACTGTATTTTGCTGAATCATCCTTGTTCTGTATACTGTGGGAGTTATCAGTGGTCAGGTAATACAACTCTCTTCTATTTTTTTTTTTTCATTGCTTTAACCCTTATTTACACTCCAAGGATAATCAATGCAAGCATCTTGCCAAAGTTTGTTTCTTGTGCATATTGCTGCTAAACATCATTCAATCGTTTGAGTGGAAAGTTTTATTGGAGTTCATCTTAGGTGAACTTGAATATTCCCATTTTTTCTTTAAGAGTGGAATGAAGAGTTCCAAAGAAGTCATAAAACTGTGAAAGCAACTACAAGAGTCCATACTGATTGTTCCCACTGTGAAATAAAAGGAAGCATCAGGTTTTCAGAAACATTCCTGTACTCAAGGATATATCAGTAACTATTTATTGAATATCCCTGCAGAAAACATTCTGTAGACTGGGGAGAACTCTGCAGTGGTTTGATGAGTTATTTACAGAGTTCTCAAGCCAGAATGTTGTTATTCATTCTGAATATGAGTTGCTTAACAGTAAACACAATAATATCAAAAGGAACTTATAACGAACTCTCCTGTTAACTTAGTATTAGGATTACAATCATTGGGTCTATATACTCAAGAAATTGTAGCTGTGAAAAAGACCTTAGAGCCGAAACCGGTTTGGCTCAGTGGATTGAGCGTCGACTTGCGGACTGAAAGGTCCCAGGTTCGATTCCGGTCAAGGGCATGTACCTGGGCTGCGGGCACATCCCCAGAAGGAGATGTGCAGGAGGCAGCTGATCGATGTTTCTCTCTCATCGAGGTTTCTAACTCTCTATCTCTCTCCCTTCCTCTCTGTAAAAAATCAATACAATATATAAAAAAAAGACCTTAGAGATATATTGAAGCCCCCTCATTTTATTCATAGAGAATATAAACTCAGACACAAGGAAGGTCAGTTTCTGTGACTTAAAATGATTGGCAAAGTCAGCGTTAGACACCAGACTTCTTAACCCTCATCGTGGGCTTATGTGTTTATGTCTAGAACACAACTGCAAAAAGCAATAGTAATTTGTTAATGGTAGGCAATAATAAAAGCAAAAAAAGAAAATAAGCAGTTAGTGGATATTTGAGGTTATGCAAAGAACTTAAAAGTAGAAATACAGTTTGAATGACAGATAGTTCCCCAAGAAACATATATCAGAGATTGTGTGCTCTGATTAACTACACTAGCTCATTCGTGCTTTGGTTAAAGGACAACGTTTTCAAAGAATCCTAGCAGCACTAATCATGACAGTTGCTATGCCTAATCTTTATTCAGTGTTGTCTCTGGATCAAAGTTTCTTCTGTAAAATAACAAAACACTATTCTGTCTATTCTTCAGACTTCTATGAGGACAACATAAAATAGCTTTCCTAAAATACAAAGAATATTATTTATTCATATTTATTTCTCATCACAAATGATATAATTTGTCAGCCTGAGAAATATGTCCAAGAGGAGTTTACTTATAATTCTAAAGACATCTACTCTTCCTCGGCCTCTGCTATGTGGCAGGACCTACGTTAACTGTTTTCCATGAACTGTGTCTAATTTCCCACATTATCCTTAAGATTTAGCTATTACTTATTTTCCTCAATGATGAATGAGGAAATTGAATCCTAGAGAAATTGGAAACTTGCCTATTGTAAAATGACTAGAAAGTGTCAAAGACAGTGTGCACTCAAATCTGAATTCCAGGATTTTTCCCATGATAACAAGGAGCCTCAACAGATTTAAAGCTAAATAGTTGTCCCTATTGACTACTAAGTAGTATATAAAAATTTTAAAAATAAATAGACAAGTGGAAGAGTTGAAGAAGTTACTTGCAATATATTTAAATACAAAGCCTTTCTGATCTATATATAAAGGCTGTCCCAAAATTCACGCAAGAAGTTATTTCAATAGGAAACACAGGTTCATAACTAAAAATTGTAAAATTTTTATTGATTCATAAAGTTTACAGTATAAGGTTATGCATGGAATAGCATATTGGGTAAATGGCCTCCACAGCTTTGCTGGCACATACACACTCTTTTGTTGAAATTTTCCATGACCGTTTTGCATATGCTATTCTATACATAACCCTATACTGTATACTAATGAATCAATAAAAAATTACAAGTTTTAATTATAAACCTTGTTTTCTATCAAAATTACTTCTTGCGTGAATTTTGGGACACCCTTTACAAAAGCCTAATAGGTAAATTGTCCCCTCGGGAGTTCAAATGGGAGACCAGGAGTTTGGTCACTCACTATGACATACACTGACCCCCAGGGAGCGATGCAGAATGAAGGAAGGCCCCAGGTGGCAGCTGGAAAATGAGGCCCCGACTGGCAGCTGGAAGGCCCTGATGGGCCCTGATCACTGGCCTGGCCTAGAGACCCTACCCATGCAGAGATTTTGTGCACCAGGCCTCTAGTAATATATAAGATTAATCAAATGAATGAGAAAATGATAGCCAATAGAAATACAGACAATAGTCTTTTCTTGGACATGTATTTTATCAATGAGGATATCCAAATGGTAAGTAAACATATAAAAAGTTCTCAATATCATTGGTCATCAGGAAGTGCAAATTAAAGCTAAAGAAGATACTACTAGCCAAAACAAATTTTTATTTTAAAATAAAGTTAACAGAAAAAGTTTCAGTGAGGATGGATGTGTTAGAACTGGAATTTATATCCACTGTGGAGATAAATTGGTAAAACAACTTTGGAAATAGTTTGGCTGTATCTGCTAAAGCTGAATATATATACATAATTTATCACCTTCTAATCCATTACTAGACATATACTCACAAAAAATGTGTATTTTCTATACAAAATCCATGAACAAAATGTTCATAGCAGCACTAAACATAACTGTCCTGAATAGGAAGCAATCCAAATGTGAACCAACCAACAGTAGATTGAAACATACACACACACACACACACACACACACACACACACACACACACATTATGGTCTGTTCAAATAATAGCATATTTACTGTACAGAAATGAAAATAAACTATGCTATATGAAGGTACATGGATAAATTTCACAAAAACAATGTTGAACAAAAGAAGTCAGAGTATACACTGCTATAATTATATTCATAAAGTTTTCGAAAACAGGTAAACCTAATTGATGGTGTTACAAGTCAAGATAATGGTTGCTTTTTTGGGAGGTAACCTCATCAAGATCATAAGCCACAAGTGGACCACTGTGGTGTTGCTTGTATTATATTTCTTGATGAGGATGATGGTTACACAGCTGTTTCCTTTGAAAACTTCATCAAGCTGTGTACTTGTGAACTGTACATGAATAAAAAATAATAATTAAAAATAGAAGAATCAGGTAATGTCCCTACTTGACCTGTATTAAAATAGAACCACGTTCAATCTCCCTATTCAGGTATGGAACTAGTCCATTATGAACGGGAACGCTCAACACACATCTTTAAAGTTGTGGTTTACCTTAAGAATTGGAAATTGAACTTCATACTCTTCTTGGTAAACGTGTCCACATACAGCGGACTAGCCAAACTGCTTTAGAACATTAGATTTATATTTATTTTAATAGATATGCAAACACATTGGAATTTCACTAATTTTGTGCCTTTATTTTGCTTGATGAAATAAATGTTTTTGTATTGGGTGGGGGATAGTTGAGACAAAGCTAGACTATCCAGGGCTGCTGCAGAACCTTCCTCTGAAGTTACCAGTGTGTTCTATTTTTCATCTTGCTTTCTAGTCTACTATCTCTAGCATCATTTCATTCTCATGTTTGAATCCACAGTATCTAGTCTTATATACTAGACAGAAAAAAAATAAAGAATGAGGAGGATGGGGGAGCTCCTGAATCATGAAAGTAAAAATTTTCTCAAAAATTCACCATCTTCTGCTGTCTCCTGCCCCACGTTCCCAAATGTAAGGCAGTGTCATTTTGCTGGGCTCAGTGCTGATCCAAAAAAAATTTGGGCTCTTTTGGTGAAGTCTAAACAGTGAATGGATATTGGATGAGCAATGAGCAGCATCTATTTCATCCATGTTTTCTTACTCTCCCAAAGCAATAGGAATGGCTGACAGTATCTGACATGAGGGTACAAATCTATTTTTTGTAAGATTCAAAGAGCAATTTAAACATGGAATAATTTGATTATACTTTCTAAGGAAAACCTGACTAAGATCCTTTTACAGATGTAAATTTTTGGGAGAGTGGTATATTTTCAATGCTAATGATAGCATTATAGCAATTTTGTTGTGTGTGGCATTTCAAAGGAATGTTTTTCTTTTCCAAGTAAATACTAATGGATAATTTACATCCATAGCAATAAAATTAGTTCATCATTTCATTTAAGTCACGTTTTTCCAACCTACCAGAAATAGCTATTTTAAATTAAGGTTTACAGTTTTAAAAACCTAAGGCATTTTTGTAAAAATGTGCTGAGTTGGTAAAACATTAGTTAATAATTCAAGAGTATATTAAACTTTTTCTACCTCTGCTAAAATTATTATATTAATAATATTAAAAGGAATGCTATTTGTGTTTTATGTTTTCAGGGGATAAAGTATGATCACCATTTGTGTGTAATTTGCATACCTATATCATACCTGAGGGACTTTATTTTAAAGTTTTGAGGATTTATGAAGACGATTAATTATTTCTTTGGTAAAGAGTAGGTTATATAAAGGGAAGGAGAAGCAAAGAAGTTCTATGAGACCAAGTGATCCTCTCAGAACTAAAATATAGACATATCCATGTTTTGGAAATGGTGTAACTCCAAACTTCACAAATGCATTTTTCAATAAAATAATAAACTTCCCTTAGTTCAGGCAGGAAATTTTGAAAAATAATTTTTTATAAAACAACTTTGAAAAATAGATCTGTGTGGAGTACTGCAACAAAAATCTCAATTATCTGAGTTAGAAAACTTTCACAATACTTTTTTTTAATTTTGTCTTTGAATGTGGGTTTTGTAAGTGAGATCTGATGGGACAAAAGGGCATGAACATGAGCAGGGGATATACCAAGCAGCCTTGTGGACACTTGCAGACTCAGACCTGGGGGCATCACAGGCAGTTCCAGGCACCAAGCAATTGGCATTGCTGCCCAGTACATATGCACATGCCTAGGGGCAGTCTGGGGGAACAGGGGGTCTCAGATTGATGGTAGTGAACAGTGCCCACAGCAGGAGAAACAGCAGCAGCAGCAGCAGCAGCAGCAGCAGCAGCAGAGGCAGGCCAGCAGCAACAGCCATGGATGAGAAGAAGGGCTCTGCAGAAGGCAGCCCTGGGACTCCTGAGGAGGCACCCTGGAGCCTGTCCCCACAGCATCTGTACCAACATTAACTCTCCAGACTGCACAGTGCCAGGATCTGCAGATGCTGGGCAGTAAACTTAATCTGCAAATTATTACAAAACAAACACATGTACATGAACATTGCATGTGTCAATTACTCAGGAAGTAAATAACTCAGGGAGTTAGAATTAACTCAGGGAGTTAGAATTCTTCAAAGAGTTTAGAATTTTTGGCTTTGAAACAGCCTCAATATTGCAAAGCAAATATCCAGAAGCTTAGACATAGAAAGTCAGTGTAATTGCTGCTTTTGAAAGAAAGGAATACTGTTGCTATATGAAGCTTTGAATTAATTAATTTTAGCGTGGAAGATCATTTTATAATGAAGTTTTCCTCATAATTGAAGATATAACAATCAAATGCAAAATACGTGTTTTGAATCCTATGCAAATCAGGAAGTCACTTTTGATTTCTTGTTTAATCTATATATACTGAGAGGCCAGATTATTATGACCACCCCATCAGTACTTTGTTGGGTCACCTTTTGCCTTCAATACTGTGGCGATTCTTCTTGGAATTGACTCCACGAGATGTTGAAAGGTGATACGAGGAATCTGACACCATGCCTGATGAATAGCACTGTCCAGTTCTGTGA
>NW_006295391.1:2233209-2241574 GCF_000327345.1 Myotis davidii | reverse complement strand
CAGATGTGGGGAGGAACTCTCTGCTCTCTTCCTGTCTGCCTAACAGCAGGGCATAAATTTCTTTTTGTGAGGATAGCCCCCACCCCTCTCTTATACCAGGAAGAGAGATGACTGACCTGAGTCTGCATAACAAACTTTGCTAAATCCTTATCTTTCATTAGTTTTCCCCAAATATTTACCTTTCCACAATTAACCCCCTCCCCTGGAAGCCCACACCTCTTTTTCTTTGTCTTGTCATGGTTCCACAATGTCTCAACTTGTGATACAATCTATGTAATATTAGCCTAAGTGACCATTACGGCAGAACAACCAGAACAACTGGTCACGCTCAATGCAGAGCTGCCCCCTGGTTGTCAGTGTGCTCCCATAGGGGGAGCGGCCACTTAGCCAGAGGCTGGATTCACAGCTGGTGAGCACAACAGTTGTGGTCGGAGCCTCTCCTGCCTCCATGGCAAGGATAAGGAGCAGCAAGCCAAGCGGTAAGGAGTGAGCAGGCGGGTAATAAGGGGCAAGAGATACCAGATTGTGAGAGGGTTGTCTGACTGCTGGGGATTGAGCCTAAGCCTGCAGTCAGACATCCCTCTCACAATCCGGGAACACTGCCTCCTAGCCACTCACCTGCCTGCCTGCCTGATTTCCCCTAACCACTCTACCTGTCTGCCTGGTCCTAACCACTTTGCTTGCCTGCCTAATGCTTCTAACTGCTCTCTCATGCTGGCCTGATCACCTGTAACTGCTCGGATTGGGCCTAAACTGGCAGTCAGACATCTCCTGAGGGGTCCTGAATTGGAAAGGGTGCAGGCTGGGCTGAGGGACGCCCCCTCCTCTGTGCACAAATTTCATGCACCAGTTCTCTAGTATTTACATAAAGTTGATTTGTATGAAGAGTTAAATCTCTTTAGAAAAAGATGTTCCAAAAGAATCATTAGCTCTATATGTAGTAAAATTTATATTTCAAAATAATTTATCAGAAATTTATCCCAAAGTTGTCACAACCTTTAAAATAAGTTGCATCAGAAGAAATAGCCTTGTGAAAATTTTAAAAAATATCAAAATAAGATTGCATTTGACAAGAGCACTGATATAACTTTAAATTATATCATTTGAAAATTAATTGTTAAAAGTATATATAATTTGTGGAAAAGCCAGGAAAATTTTATGATGAAGATCAAAGATGAGAGAGAATCATTGATTGGCTGCCAACCTCTTGCCTGACTGCCTGCCTGATTGCTTCTAACCACTTCTGCCTGCCAGCCTGATCACCTCCTAACCCCTCCCCTGCCAGCCGGGTCACCTCTAACTGCCCTCCCCTGCCGGCCATCTTTATTTTTTAATATACTTTTAGTGATTTCAGAGAGGAAGGGAGAGGAAGAGAGAGAGAGAAACATCAATGATGAGAGAGAACCATTGATTGGCTGCCTCCCACATGCCCCCCACTGGAGATTGAGCCCACAACCAGGGCATGTGTCCTTGATTGGAATCAAACCCGGTTCCCTTCAGTCCTCAGCTGGCACTCTATTCACTGAGCCAAACCAGCCAGGGCTGTGTTCGCCATCTTGTGACCACCTGGGGGTGGCCATCTTGTGTGAGGGTGTGATGGTCTATTTGCATAGTATCTCTTTATTATATAGGATACTTCAATGACTATAAGGTTAGTAGATACCCTTTTTAGTCCCATTCTGAGTGCTTTTTAAAATATAACGGTCCATTTATATCCCACAACAATGCCATTTCATTTTCTTCAACGGGGGAGGAAACTGAGAGTTAGAGCAGTTAAGTAAATTGTCCACTTTCACATAGCTACTGCAAGATAGAGCTGTATTTTGAACTCAGATACTTCTTATTCCAAAGCCTATGGCCTTAAAATATTTTATTTCCTTGTACTCTTCATCAATTAAAGCACTTATCCCATGTGATTCAGCCCTTTTATTGAAGTCACTATTTAATTCAGCTCTTCTGTCTTAGGAAATTAAAGGTTGATGGGACTAAAAAACAGTATCTATGTGTTCTTCCTATATCAGATTAGAAATCACCTCCCCTGTCTGACCCTCAGCTCCTTTCCCTGGATCCAAGCTTGCAAATTGTTTTTCTTTGTTCCTCTAGGTACTGCCATGGAATCTGACATATACTTAGTATATGGGAGGCCTTCATTTCTGGGTGGATATATTTTAATTTATGAGGCTAAGCAGTAGGAATCTGTACATGATGCTGGAGCCCAAACTACTATAGCAGAGAAACCAATACAATATTATTAAGTTGGACATAATACTGTTTATAGAATACAGAAAACTGCTACTTAGTTAATAGCAAGTGAAGTTGCTATTTTCACTTCATTGATATATCATGGGATCTTAGCAAACAAGGAAAAGGGTGGGAGATCAGCATCCTCCTCAATAGGCCCATTCGGGTTCTTCCCAGCAGACCTCTCCCTGTCCTATGAAAGTCTGGCCTGGCATACTCAGAGACCCCAGATTCTCAGCTCTTCCACAGCTTCTGGGCTCTCCCTGGTTCCGTCCCTACATTTTGCATTCTCTTTTTCTGGGGCATGTTCAGTAGACAGAAAATAGCTGAAACTTGGCCTCCTTAATTTAAATTTTGGATGTATAATAGCTATGCTTCTAAAAATCTAAAATTAATTTCTGGTTGAATAAGAGATATAAAAAGAACAGAGAAGGAAAAATACAGAGAAAGTCCAGGCTCTTTACTATGAGAATTCGAATTTGTAATCGAAATGACCTCTTTAGCTAATTTCTCACAACATCTTTTTCTACGACATTTGATTTGACTTTGATATTTGGTAATAAATCTCCTTTTTTAATGCTGAATTGGTTAAGTAGTGTATTTAAGAAAGCTTCTCAAAGGATGAATCATCTACAATTCTCTTAATGTTTATGAGATACTAATAAGGGGTAAATTTGCAATTAGGGCTGTATTTTTATATGGATTTAAATACAAGACTAATATTTATGTGTAGTGAGAGCAATTCCTCCTTTTGAATGGTAATTCTCTTTTACCCACTGAGCAGCTGAGCCTCTGTAGTGCCCTCCATCATTTGTCAGATTTAACAACCCAGAGTAAATAGCTCTCTGAAAAGTAACTACAGGTCCATCTTGTTGATCCCAATTTGTCAAATGTTTCAATGAAGAAAGTGCTAAGCCTTTAGGAAGGGCATGAGGAGATTTGTAATTTGTCTGAAAGTCTAGGCAAGGCCTCAGAAATAGATTCTTTATCTTGCATCTACCTAGTACATCTGTGTTCCTATTGACATAACAGTAGGGTTTATGTTATATTTGCATGACTTCCTGACTCTCTTGATGTTCTAATATTATTGTTCAGTGAGGATACATTGAGAGAACTATTTTCAAGTTGTTGGCTCCTCTCTTTGAAGGTATCAAAGGCACAGAAAGGGTAAAAATATATTGTATATGTATGGTTGCATAAACTTAGATTATAGTAAAGGTGAGATTAGTGTTCAGAAATGATTGGCAACCCAATTCACCTTATGCCAAATAATGGAACAATAATTATTGAGGATACAGTGTCCATAGAAGAATGCTTACAATATGCTAGATAAAAGCTAGATGATTTTAAAATTCAGCCAAGATTTGGATATTTTGTTTTTAAGTTCACAAATAAGAAACAATTCTTAGCAAGCTGACTGGACTCACATTTTTTTTTTAATTGTAGTTAAAATCATGTGTTGCCTTAAATTGAATACTTTGTTAATATTTTTTTCTGTTAATAAGAAGAAATTGTGCTTTCCTAAGTAAATGACAATTGTATCTGTCATTCCAAGTTTCCTAGTATCATCATATGATACCTTCATTTATTTCCCAACAAAGCCTAGGATATCACTTAAGGCTCAGCAGGTAATTTTTTTACAACAGAACTCTGACCTAAGGCATTGGTAGGTTTTCACAGATATTAAGTGAAGTTCACTTTTACTATATAGATTAGTTAGTATACATATGCTGAGGGGGCGAGGATTGAAAGTAGGGCAATACTGAGCAGAGAAACCAATACAATATTATTAAGTTGGACATAATACTGTTTATAGAATACAGAAAACTGATACTTAGTTAATAGCAAGTGAAGTTGCTATTTTCACTTCATTGATATATCATGGGAACAGTTAGATTCTGTGCCACTACTCAGCCCTTTCTCAATAGAGTCTACAAAATCCAGGGTTTCGGGAACTATTTTCTTCATTAAATATTTTATTAAAAATTAAAAATCATTTTATGGGCCAGGTACATAAGAAAATGGGAAGCACAAAAATGGATACAGTAAATTTCATATTCAAATGGGATTTATAATCCAGCAAAAGAAAGTATGTAGGACTACAAGGCCGAATCAGAAAAATGAAGAATGATGGTGCTGTAGATAACTATGAGAGAGAGGTCATCTGTTGGGTGATAGTGATGGATTTAAACAAGATATGAAGACAACAAATTTATAAAGAACTGATATGATAAACATGAAAAAGAGTAATTGGATTAAATGCTTGTTTAAAAATTATGAGAGCACATTTAAAATCAAATACCTTGAATTTATAATCAGTAAATTTATGATTATCCCCCCAAAAATCCAGAAGCCTAGAACTATAGTTAATAATACTGGTTTATACACTTGAAATTTGCTAAGGAAGCAAATATTAACTTCTCACCATACACACAAAGTAATTATGTGATGGGATGGATATGCTAATTAACTTGATTGTGATAATTATTGCACAATATGTAAAAGCACATTGTACATCTTAAAGACATAATTTTTATTTGTCAGTTATACCTCAAGAACACTGTGAGGAAAAAAAAGAAGCAGAGAAATGAGAATGGAACAAAAAAGCAAAATTGAGGGTGATTCAGAGGTGAAGATTGATCACACAGGAATGGAAGTAAGTAAAGGAACAATTCTTGGGTGATATCAGGTAATTGTTGAACATCGTAGCCATGAGGTAGATCTGGGCTGGAGAATGAGTGAGCTTAGAGAAGCTGTGATGACTTTGGAAAAAAGGGGAATAAACAAAGGACTGTGATTGCATGAAGATGAAATCATCTGTGATAGTAACAAAGTGGGGAAGCAAAAGATTAAAAAAAAAAGGTATCTTTATTAAGGGCATGCTTATCCCTGGTGTTTCTCAGGAATAGAAGTAACTCATTTCACAGAAAGAAAAAGTATACTAGGAACACTTTCCTTTCCTCTCTCAAAGCAGGAACAGCAAGTTACTTGCTGATAACATCTGAAAAGAAGCCTGTGCGGGTCTGTCCTTCAGTCTGTCATCGGGGAAGCATGAATTCTCATTTCTTTTTTATATGGGAGGCCTACATTTCTGGGTGGATAGATTTTAATTTATGAGGCTAAGCAGTAGGAATCCCTACATGATGCTGGAGCCCAAACTACAATCTCCAATTCAGCACCAACAAAAATAAAGCTTCATCTGCCTGATATCTTTATCAATTTCTCATTTGATTTTGAACTTGGATGGAAACAGGATGTTATTATTACCCCCAAATGCCAAGTGTCAGGATGTAGAAAGCTTTTGAGGTGGAGAAATTATGAGAAGTGATGGTATTCAAGATATGACCAGTGAATAGGTGACCTATAAGAGAAAGGTCACTGAATATGACCAATAATCTCTGAATCAGTAATATATAGAAACACTATTAACATGATGCTAAAGTCCCCTAGGGAACAAGGCAGACGCAGAAATGTGGAAGTGATTAACTAAATATTTAGAGGGTGGACAGAAAAGGGCCAATAAAATGTGGCTGAGGGTATAAAACAATGAGCTACCAAACACTTGTTGGGAGAGTATAAATTGATCCAATAGGGTCTGGCATTGTCCAGTAAAACGAAAGATGTGCATAACCTATGGCCCTGGGGTTCAGCCCTAGGTATCTACAAAACACCTGTACATTGAGGCAAAATACATGTTCAAATATGTTCATAGAAGTTTCATTAGCAATAATTTTTTTAAAATTATCAAAAGCCCTAACCGGTTTGGGTCAGTGGATAGAGCGTCAGCCTGCTGATTAAAGGGTCCCAGGTTCGATTCCGATCAAGGGCATGTACTTTGGTTGTGAGCACAACCCCAGTGGGGAGTGAGCAGGAGGCAGCTGATCAATGTTTCTCTATCATTGATGTTTCTAACTCTCTATCCCTATCCCTTCCTCTCTGTAAAAAATCAATAAAATATATATTTTTTTAAAAAAATGCTCCCCCCAGACTGTACTACTAAATTGCAATACAGTAGAATATTATACATCAATTAAAGTGACCAAACCTCAACAACACTTAACAGCACAGTTCTGAACTAAAGAAGTAAGACACAAGAATACTCAGAGTATAATTTCATATAAAAAGTTAAAAACAGGCACTATAGATTTGTATTATTTGTCAATCATCCTTGATTTTTACTGTTTTCCATTCCCATTTCTGTACTTCTCAATATTTTTTGAGAGAGTCATAAATTTACAGATTATAATATCAGGTTATTTCATTTTAAACATGCTCTCATCATTACTTAATTTGTTATCATGAAAAATAGAGTTGATGCAAAAAAATTACCTGAGATAAAGAGAATCACTCTGTAATGATAGAAAAACAGTGAAATGAAGCAAGGAAGATGAGAGTGGCACTATTGAAATAATTTATCACTTTTCTCTAAAATTATTAAGTGGCTTGCCTAAAAATACACACAGCTGAAATGGGTGGAGCTAAAAGTTTAACTCATGCAGTTTTGGTGCAGATCAATGGTTCATAAACTTTAATGTACAGCAAAGTCACCTGGGGGTCTTGTTGAAATGCTGGGCCCATGCCCAGAGTTTCTAACTGAATAGGTCTGATAAAGGGCCTCAGAGTCTGAACTCCTAACAAGCTCCCAGGTAATGCTGATTCTGGTAGTCTGGGGACCACATTTTGAGGAGGAAAACTGGTTTAAATAATGAGAATAATGAGTTATTTTGCAGAATACACACACACACACACACACACACACACACGCATGCACGCACGCACGCACACACATATTTAAAGTCTTAAGACTCAAGGTAGGTAAAACATGTAACACAGTGCTAGAGGCACATAAAATTCATTGCAGAAATGTCACTTTTTATTATTATGACTATTCTCTAGAAGCAAATCTGAGTGAGTGTTGAGTTGACCTTGAATGGTCATGGGAAGGTACACTATGATATGCCACCCTCCTCCCTGTCCACCCTGCACCCTCCTGGGTCTTTTTCTTTCATACATGCAGATGGAAGGCTCCCTTTCCCCTAGGATCTTCCCATTCTTCAGAATAGAGAATCTAAGAGATCCGCAAATTGTTCTCTTGCTATTAGAGATAGCCTTGCCTGGAATATTTTTTTCCTTTTCTTTTCTTTTTAATATATATTTTATTGATTTTTTTTTTTACAGAGAGGAAAGGAGAGGGATAGAGAGTTAGAAACATGAATAAGAGTGAAATATTGATCAGCTGCCTCTTGCACACCACCTACTTGGGATGTGCCTGCAACCAAGGTACATGCCCTTGACCGGAATTGAACCTAGGACCCTTCAGTCTGCAGGCCGACGCTCTATCCACTGAGCCAAACCAGTTAGGGTTGTATAGAATGTCTTCAGCATGTTGCTGTGAGCCACCACCTTTCTACCAGGGCTGAGGATGGGAAGAGCAAAAGGATTGAAAGGGTCAGAGCTCTGCATTAAAACTGGGATATGATCAAGCAACTGCCACACTAAAAGATCTTCAATGCCTGCTGGCCACTCTAAGGAGAGAGACTCAGTCTTCATCTGACCTGCCCATACCAACCTTTTTGGCTTCAGTGCATACCCCTCTCCTGCTCCCCAGCCTTTCTTGGACCCTCTGTTGTTTCTCATCCTCAGGGTCCCCTCTGCTTCAGGATCTTTGCTCACTCCTTTCCCTCTTTGATCCCCTACTCTTTCTTCCACTATCAGATCAACTTTAATTCCTCCAGAAAGCTTTCTCTAATATCCCAGATTAGTTCAGATCACCTTGCCTTATGCTCTTTGAGCACCTTCATCTTTCATTTCAGAGCATTCATCCCAGGTTGTAATAGTATATTTATATGTGGTGATTTGATTACTATTTGGTTCTCTCATTATCGATGTCATTCAATAGAACTTTCTGTGATGATGGAAATGTTTTATACTAGTAAACATTTAAAGTGTGACTAATGTGACCAAATATGCCGAAACAATTTCTTCACTGATACAGCTCCTAGGACACTTGAAACTAAAGAGAAAATGAACAAATGGGACTACATCAAAATAAAAAGCTTCTGCACAGCAAAAGAAACCATCAACAAAACAACGAGAAAACCCACTGTGTGGGAAAACATATTTG
>NW_006295391.1:2202355-2233037 GCF_000327345.1 Myotis davidii | reverse complement strand
TCAGAAAGGATATATGCACCCCTATGTTCATAGCAGCACAATTCACCATAGCTAAGATCTGGAAACAGCCTAAGTGCCCATCAGTAGATGAATGGATTAGAAAACTGTGGTACATCTACACGATGGAATTGAAAATTTTATTTAATTTCAATATCCGCATGTCACTAGTGGCTACCATACTGGACAGCGGAGTGCTGGACTCTGAGTTCCATAAGGAAAGAAGCCTGACAGTGCAACTAGTTTTTGCATTCCAGGCTCCTATCACAGCATCTGGTAAATAATATGAGCTCAGGAAATATTTGTAAAGTGAATAATCCCTCTAATGTCCATATACATTAATATTATAAAAGAGTTGGAAGTCTTTTTTTTCTTTTTCCATTAGAAATATTCCCTCTGGTGATTTTTCCCCCCTATAGGAAATTAAATCCGACATTCCCAACACAAAGAAATGCTTTTTCTGTGAAGTTCTGAATTGCTAAACCTTGTAAGAGAGATATGCGGCCTATTTATAGATAACATCTATTGCTTCAGTCCACTGAGAATATATTTTAAGGTGATCTATAATTTAAAAAGTTAATTTATTTGCGACTATTTTTTTCTCTTGAATTAGAATTTTCTTTTAATTAGTTCCTATTTCTCATTTCTTCAGCTAGAACATTTTGTAAGTGTGTACTATCATTTGACAAAAATTTAGAATAATTTTTTCTTTATAAGCAAAGAATTAATTTGCGACATATGGAGAATGTTAAAGTAGAAAACTAGTCATATATAATCCTAATTTATAAGTAAAATATCCTTTCTTTTCTAAATATTATACTATGTGCCTACATTTCCAAAAGTTATCTAAAAGCATTCAATGATAAATAGCTTATTTGGATGAACAATGCCTGGTGTCAATTTTTGAAGTCCAACCCTTACTATGTGGATGGCTAAATTTAAGGCAACTATCCCAAAATATCTGAACTATTCACAGGCACACTTAGAGCTTCTATGGAAGTGCTTTTTGCCTATTGGGTGAATTTGTCCTTAGATCAATTGCCTGTCAGGAATACGCAAAAAAAACCCAACACAAATGCCTTTCCCCTTATGGGAAGGATTAGCTAATATACCTACTGTTCCAAATTTCCTTGATGACTTTGAGATTCAGGAGGCCAATACTTACTCCACTTTGATGGCAGAGGTTTGCTTTGGCAGGACTTCTAAAGAAACTCTTACTCATCTTCTTGCTCATATCTGGAACTGATTCCTGAGTTTGAAATGGGGGTCACAGGGCCTCTGCTGCAAACTGTTTGTAGAGGGGGGCTGAATTATATGCAACTGCATATTATATTTCTGGGTCTGTCTAGTCTATTTCAAGGTCATTTTCCTTTATTTCCTATAGTAAGTCAGCCAGAAAAAGAAATAATCTTAAATTCTCAAAAATATCTCTCTTTTTGATTTGTATTTTCTTTGAAGCTATAAAAAAGTGCTCTTCCGTGTTGGTGTGTCTTTTATTAATATACCTGGAATCCATTTTTAGTACAGGGGCTATCAGAAAGTTACCACCATGAAGATTAAATATTGTAAAATAAGATTAATGTAAAGGTTAAACTTTTAAACCAAGATAAACCAATCAAGCAAAGACATATAGCGTCAAACTGAAGAGCCAGATTTGTTCTACATTAGGTAAGAATGGATTATACTCAATTATATGGTCATTTTAAATTGGTAAAATATAATGTGTGGGTCAGAGGAGGATAGGTGAGTGAATCATCCATGGGGACTGAGAGAAAGAATTGTAGAAGCAAATGTTTGCAGTGCCCATCTCAGGGTGTTGAACCTGACATCTCCTTGGCATGGCACCCCTATGGGAGGGGAGCATTTGCTCACCAAGATGCAATCAGGTGTTTAAAAGGGCTTTGTACTTAACTTGCCTCCAGGGGAAATGTATAGATAGCGTATAATAGATATCTGGCTTTCTTGACAGCTATATGTCTAACATGTAATCAATGACTCGGCCTACTGTTTATGCCAACAACATCAGGTTTCTGGGCTCCAATCTTGACAGTCAGTTCTGAGCCAAATACATTTCCCTGGTTGATGGGGTTGCCAGGTGAAGAAATAAAATATAGAATGCCAGTTAAATTTGATTTTCAGATAAATAACAAATAGTTTTATTTGTTATATAAGAAGGTTACTCATTGTTTATCTAAATTTCAACGTAAACTGGGCATCCTATATTCTGTCTAGTAACCTAAACCGTGTGGGCATGGCCAACTTGCTCAACCTCTAAGGCACCCTGTGGTACCACACTAGTATGAGCTCATATTGAGAGTGAAGCCATGCTTCATAGGGTTTATGATTCTTTTCCATCCATTATCTAATTTCAACTTCACAATGAATATTTGTCTGACCTGATATCCATGACTATCATGTGTTGATCTGACTTCTAGTCTACTCTCTCTACCATCGGACTCCCTCTCTTAGTACATGTCTGATTTCACATCATCTCATTAGCTGTGTGCATTTAATCTTTTGGCTCTTACCTTGAACATTCTCTCCAATATCAATTTCCAAAGCCAGTCATTTCATTTCCTCCCTGATTAATAAAGATGTGCAGCCAAAAACAGTTTGGCTCAGTGGATAGAGCATCAGCCTGCAGACTGAAAGGTCCCAGGTTCGATTCCTGTCAAGGGCATGTACCTGGGTTGTGGGCACATCCCCAGTGGGAGATGTGCAGGAGGCAGCAGTTTGATGTTTCTCTCTCATCGATGTTTCTAACTTTCTATCTCTCTCCTTTCCTCTCTGTAAGAAATCAATAAAATATATTAAAAAAATAAGGATGTGCAATGTTTTATAATACTTTTCATAGAAATATAGCAAATGAAAATAGTGGTTCAAAATAAATGGGACTCCAAGCAAGTTTTTGGATTTGCCAAACCTTGACTTTGGCACCTTTGAGCATGGTTATTTTCTAATTCAAAAGTCCTTTCCTCCCTACCTATCCCCAAATACTGAAGGTTACCAAGAACTCTTGTTCTAATTTTTCCTTCCAAGACTTTTTTTTTTTTTTAATGAAAAGGCCCTTTAGCTCAAGTACCCTAAGGTAAAAAGCCCCCAATAATGGGCTTACATGAAAAGAATGCATATGAGCACCTTGCAAAGAAAAATAATAAGGTATTTTGCTATTTATGGTGGGATCATTTCAACTTCTTTGAAAAGACTGGCATTCAATCTTTATGTAAAATGGAAGGTCCTAGGAATATTTGTAAACTTCCTTTTAAAAACCAGTCAAATGGATTAATACATAGATAGATAGATAAATAGATGATAGATAGATAGATAGATAGATAGATAGATAGATAGATAGATAGATAGATAGATAGACAGATAGATAGATGACAGAATGAGAAAGAAGCATTGAAGGCAGAGATTCCTATCTGCCTTCAATAATGAGGGCAGATAGGGATAATGAGACAGAAGAGGACAGTGTGACTCAGCTTTTATGGATGTCAGTTCAATTAATATGCAGCCGGCAGGTCTACTGAGAAGCAGTACTTGTGGTTTCAGTGTCTGGATTTTGTCCCTGATTCTAATGACTCATTTTGTGACTCTCTGCAACCTATTAGCTTCTCTTTATTCTAATCTCAGTTGCTGGAAAATATATTTAATAATACACGAGTCACAGGAGGTTATGATCCTGGATGATTAATGCAAGAATCTATAGAGAGAAAATATTATTAGCTGGTAGAGAGGGGTGAAAAAAAAGTGATTCTGAAAGGCAACATTTAGAAGTCTGGAGGCAGTAACAAAATAAATTTGTAATGACACAATTCTGCTTAAAAATAAACAATTTCGAATGAAAAAATTGTTAAGAGACATAGGAAACGGAGAGCCATTGTAGGGAGCAGGGATGAGTCTGAGCTGAATTGTGCCATGAGATATGCTTGTATCCAGTATCACTGCACCACCTTCCCAGGCCCTCTCCTGCTTTGTGTCTTCCCCAAGACCTCCATACATTCTACTTCCATTCTATGGGGGCTTTCTCTACTTCTCTTTGCCAACTTAGGTTCTGAGATGCTTTATTTGTGCTCTCACAGAATTAAGTAGTAAGTCAAAAAGGGCATTATTTTACAAGCTGGCACCAGAATTTCTTCTGAGAAAAGAATATTTTTGGTTTAATGTTTGAAATAGAAAGAAAGGTGAAACTTTCAGGGATAGGTAGGAAGAAGCCAACTAAACTATTTTTCAAAGAGATGATGCTGTGAGATGAAGGAAGAACTGAGGAGGTGGAAGAGGAAAACAGAGGGCTGGAGGAGAGCAGGCATCCAAGTTGATAGAACAATAGAGACACTTTATAAAGCCTCAGATAATCTAACACTCACTCTTAAGCTGTTCACATTACTGGGTTATAGAGCCACCTACACCAAGGCCTTTCTTTTTTTATCTGTGTGTGTAGAAATGGAAGAACCAGGTCTGAGTAACAGGTCTCGGTCACAAAAGGTACACCTGGACAGCTAGTGAACAAAGGTGAAATGATGCCCAAATGGAATAAATTTAGAGGAGATGGGCTTTGGAAGGTAGAGGTGACTAAGAAAAAAAATGTAAATACTTCACCTCCTCCAGAATTATGGGAAAAAAAAACAAGGGTCTCTACCACAAACAGAAAAGGGTGTAAGCACCTGTACTTTAATACGTGCAGACTGAATACCTCAGCAACCCAAGAAATGAACCTGAGCTCCCTGTGGGAGGTGAGGCAGAAAGCTGGTGACCTGGCACCCTCCCACATCTCCTCAGTCTTCTCTCACCAGATCACCTCCTGGTGGGAATGCCAGAAAAGAGTTTCTTTGAAATTTGAATTGTGCAGCTGAAAAAAAAAAAAAAAAACCTTGGAAAGTCATTCACCTAAAGACTCACTGCATGCAGAGATATTTCTATTTTAGCACAGATTAACTAAAATGATAAGAACGTTATGGAATAATTTCATGAGCAAGGAGGGGAAGTTGGAAAAGTGTGCATGGATGGAGCTGGAAGATGGTAGGAATTTGAAGTCCTCCCAATGGTCTAAGATGTTACTTGGAGAAACAGTTTTTAAATTATATTTTGAAAGAAAAAGGGAGTATATTTTGATAAAGAAAAATGACATAATTTGAATTCTGTTGGTGACCTTTCACACTGTGCTCTGCCATCAGAATACCTCAAAGAGCTTAACGCCTAGTAAAAATATACAAATATTATTATACTGTCCACCAAAGATATAGTGACCATGGCTTATAAATGAGGCACTACATTTTTAAAATATTTTTTTTAAATTGATACTTAGAGATAGAGAAAAAGAGAGAGAAACACTGATGTGAGAGAGAAACATCAATCTGCTGCCTCCTGCACTCCCTACCAGGGATGGAGCCCACAATCCAGGTATGTACCCTGATTAGGAGTCTAACCAGCAGCGTTTCAGTGAGCTAGACAATGCCCAACCAACTGAGCCACCCAAGACCAGGGAGGAGGTATTACATTTTGCTGTGGAATGCTCCTAATTCCATATGATAGAGGTACCAAGAAACTCTTCATATAAAGGAAGGTATAATTTCTCACTTAAAAAATTAAACAATTTTATTTTCATTTCTCTACTTCCTTCAAATTGCTTTTTAAAAGGCTACTTAACATTTCTTAAATTTATTTTTCAAAAGTGTCACTTTTGAGACAACTAAATTTAGGATTCTCAAATTTCTCTTCTGTCGTTTGGTGCTGGTGGAGAATATCTCCTCACTTTAAAAAGTGATTTTTAAATGACAACCTCTCAGCTCATTTTTAAATCGCCTCTTCCTATTTCTGAGGAATTGCTTTGGAGTTCAAACAAAATGAGTCACCCAAGGGGAAAAAAACTCACAAGCCATTTTTATGCATTATCCAGAGGAGAAATTTAATTTAATGGCACTGATGTAGAAGCGCACCTTCGTGAAGCAATTTCAAAAGCCTGTTCCTCTACTTTTATGACAGCAGCAAGTTCAGTTACCTATGTAGATTAAGTACTAATGAATGCTGAATGATCCTGATGCTCATGTATTTATGAAAGGGGGTACTGGGGATAAGAAAGGGATATAGACATAATATATAAGAATAATAAGCTATAGTATAATTTGGGAGGTGTCTTTAGGGCCCTTCCTCCCTCCTACTGGGACTGGAGCAGTGCCATTCTTCACAGCTCTTCCTTCCCCTCTGCCTTTTGGTTTGGAAGATTTTCCAATGGGTCGTAAATAGGGAACTTGAAATGGCTCAGACTTTCTTTCAAAGTTCAAACTGGTCATCTCCAGTGGATATCTGCTCTCTTTTTTCAGGGCACAGAATTCTGATCTAAGTCCTGATGAGCCCTTTCTGCTAGGGGGCCCTTTTCTTGACTGCCATGTCCGAGAATGCATCCATTGCAGACAGTAGATTTATATGTGTCTATTCATGCACTCACTTGCCTCAGAAGAATATTTACGCTTTTAGACTAAGGGGCCATAATATTCCATGGGCTCTCTTTTCCATTTTGAAATGATCTCCGCTATAGTTCATTATTATATTTTCTTAATGGGACACATGTGTTTTTAAAACACAAGACACATGAAACTGCAGCTAAGAGATATTTGAAATCCACAGCTTTAGTGTACTGATTAAGAGTGCTGACCTTAAGGCAGGTTCATCTTCCATCTAGGCCCACTTTCTAGCTATGTGTGTGCCCTGGGTAAAGTCTCTGTGCTTCAGTTTCTCCATCTGTAAAATAGGATTATCATATACTATAATGAAAATTAAACAAGTAAGTAAATCTAAAATGCTGTTTATAAATGTTAACTGTTGTTATTATCATTATTATTATTATTATTACTCTAGAATTCAGCTTGAAGTCAACCTTTTGGACATGATCAACAGACATAGCTATTCACAGTTAGCAGGTCATTTCATTATACATTAGCTCATCAGATATTCACAAATACTGAGTGAAGGGCATCTAGGACCTGTATTTTTATTCCCATTTTGTAGAAGCCTAAGCTAAATCAGTAAAAAGTAAAGCCAGGATTTATATTATTAAAATCAAGGTATTTTGAGTTGATTTCAAGGTCTTCTCTATTAGAGACAATTATGAATAATAACAACCTCCAAAAACATCACATTTAAAATGTAAAATAAAATCGAAAACTCCTTCCAGAATGATTATTCAAAACAATGAAGATAAGCAGAATATAATCAAAGAAACATAATATGGAAAAAATTCCTTTTGAACATGACTAGGAAAACTACTAAATGGCGCTCTTTAAAGTGCCTTGATATACCTCCCATTTCCTTCCTCCTTTGTTTTACAGACCTGGCAGTTCAGGCACCAACTGGTAATATGACATGGCCACATTAGCCATTTGCAGTATTGGGACAGAATCCAAGCCAGAGCCTGCCTCACTATGTCTCTACATGGGTATACATGGTGTGCACTACTTCCTTTCTCCACTTTGGATATAGCTAACTTTTTACCCAAATAAGTAACATTTACAGAAGGCTTCACAATACCATCTGTGCTTTCATCTTTATGAACTCATCAAGGATGACTATCCTGGCCCACTGGGACAAGGAATAAAGGAAGATATAGGCAGAGACCCTGAAGGCCAATTCTGAAAAATCAAATCACTGATTTTTAACCTCTGCAATGTTAAGCTAGAAAAGGTCGTTATAAATTATGAGTCACTGAATACAGGGTGATTGGAAGCCAGAGAGGAAAATTAGAAGTGAGAAGGATGACATGCGGTGACCAAGGCCGACAGGGGTGTCATAATGCAGCGTGGTTGCTCCAAAATGAATCTCCTGGATGTTGAACTTTACTGGCTGAACCCCTGTTAACTCCCACTCTACCAGGTCAGACCCCTACTAGACCTGATATTGCACTCACTGTGACTTAGGTAAGTTGTTTTATCACCCCTTGTATCAGTTTCCTAGGGCTGCCAGAATAAATTACCACAACCTGGGTGATCTAAAACAACAAAAATGCATTCTCCCACAGTTCCAGAGGTGAGCAGCTGGAAATCAAGGTGTCAACAGGGCCATGCTCCCTCCAAAGGCTCCAGAGAAGAATCTTTCTTTGTCTCTTCTTGTTTCTATTGCTTGCTGGCATTTTTTGGCATCCCTGGGCTTGTAAATGTATCATTCCAATATCTTCCCCCTTTTCTCCTATATGTCCATGTCCAAATTTTCCTCATCTTATAAAAATACCAGTTCTTGAATGAGGGTCCACTCAGTTCCAGTACGACCTCATCTCAACTGGATTACATCTGCAAAGACCCTATTACCAAATAAGGTCACATCCACAGGTTCTGGATAGATCTGAATGGAGGAGGGGCACTATTCAATTCAGCACACCCTCCTTTTCGAGTTGTGGAGTCTGAGGTCCAAACAGGCTGAGCAATTTCCCCAGATCATTCAGAGGAACAAACTGGATTTAGTAAAACCAAGTCTTCTGACTCAGATTCTGTGATGTTTGTACTGTACCATAAAGTATGGAAGTTATCTGATATAGCATAATCCTATTTGATTCCCCACATAAAATATGTTAAAAAGGCATTATCTATATTTTCACAAAGGGGGGAAATGACTTCCTTGAACTTCTTGCCCTTTCTATTTATTCCCATAATAGTCTCATATCTCATAAGTGTTATCACTTTATTGTAATTGCCCTATTGTTTATCTGTTTCTACTAAAAGCTGAGAGAAATGACATTGGTGGTGGCACTGGCCAATGCGATTGAAAAAGAGACAAAGAGCTGGCCCGGGTCACATGGGTTACATACAAAGCTTGGACTGAACACTGTCGTAGCAACCTTGACTTCATCTTGCAGTACCTCCTCAGAGAATCCGGCCTTTCCCTCTATGCTCAGAGTCTCTCATCCATTAGTCACTTCAGGCACAGTGCCTGTGATTTATGAACTTTATAACCACCAACAGAACGCTCGAGACCTGGAAAAGTATTACCAGCTACAAAACAATAAAAGAATGCTGCAAAGCTAAAAGCAATAAGCATTTTAATTAAATTGTGATAATATATAGTATGTTAACTAAATAACTGCAATAATTATTACAGAAATAAATGTGCAAATTAGGATTTCTCTGGGACCTCTCCATATTTTTATTTGTTTATTATGAGGTGGGGTGTCTCCACCTTTAGCTTATAAAGATCCTAAAAAATGACCACATCAAAATCAACTATTTATGAGTATCAAAAACAACTCAGATTATCTGGCATCTGAGATGGGTGAGTCTGAAGAGTTCCTCTTTTTTTCTTTCATCACAAGTAAAGCAGCTTCTCCTTGTTATATAACTGTCTTAGTCAGAACTGGTAGCGTGGCATTTGGTGAGGTCGTCATGTACTATTTGTGGCTCACTTAATCCCAGTGTTCCTTCCGGGGATATGCCTAACAGAGAGATGTTTCATCTTGGTGTTTTTCCTGTGAAATTTTTGATCCAATTATCTTTTAATCTTTTGCTACACAGTGTGTTGGGCAAGCAACTTAGCAGCTAGAGCCCTTGTATGTGATGTCAATTAGCCCAAGAGACAAGAGAAGTGAAAATATTTGAGCTCAAAGAAGGTAACTGAACAGAGAAAGCTTCATTATTTTCTTACCTCTCTGTTCCAGATAACACTCAGATAGCTAAAGAACAACTAAAATGTAAGGATGTTACCAATTTTCTTATAGAACTAATTTAGTTCCAACTCCCCCATTACTTCTACCCATGGGATAAAGTCTTTTTATTCTTCTGCCTTGAGCATTTTCTTACCATTCAAAGCAGACCCCTGACATTGATATGAGTGACACACATCCCATTTGGGGAGTCTTATCGTTCTTGTCCGCAGTGAGAGTTTATTTTGTTTTACCACAGTAAAAGCTAAAGATGTGAAGTGGTTCCACTATTTTCATCATTTCTCAGCTTTCTATTGACCTCCTGTCCTTCCTACTCAGGGCTAAATTCCTAGGCCATGATTTCAACCATTGTCTTCTCAACCTCTTCAGCTCTCACAGCCAGTTGTCTTTCCACCATGCAAACCTGGCAGATCCCTACCCTGCATCAGCGCTAGGATCTGTCACCTGTTCTACATAAAGTCAACTGAATATCACAGCAGAGATTTACTCACCTCCCCTGATGTCCTGCAAAGTTACCACTTGCAATTTGCCTGGAGGGAATTTATATATATTTGTTCAGCAGCCAATTCCATGCTCATGTGTACTTCAAACTTTCTCTCAAAGTCTTTATTATAATACTCACATCAAATAACTCAATCACCTTTATATCAACACCAAACTAGAGCCACTTGAAGTTACCTTCCCAATTCCCAGGATTCTCTCTATAAACACTCCTCTCCTTTCAGCCTGGGGAATATGTGCCCTTTGTCCTGGTAAAGCTCCCTCTGTGCTTTTCATTGCGTCCATCCTTGTCTTTATTCGTGTGCCAGGCACTGAAATTGCAACCAAATCAAGCATAAAATGCTTGCTCAGAGGGTAGTAAGAGGCAGAGAGCAGACATGTGTAAGTACCACAGTATATGCCATTTTCACTTTTTGCTACAAGAGTACCTCGTCTAGGATACTAGGGACAGAAAATTGTTCCAGAGAATATGATACTTGAGCTAATCATGCAGGAAGGAAAGACTAACCTGGGTCACAAAACCACCCCATGCAGAGCAAGCAGCAATTACAATGGCACAGAATCATAAAAACAAGAAAGACTTGACCTAAAGCTGAGTTATCTAGGTAGAGTGGACAAATGTGAAGCAGGACAAGTACTTACTCATCAGACTCCAAAGTATGGCCTAGAAGTTGGGGTTTTTATACTGATGGCACTGAGGAGCCATTGTAAGTTTCTCATCATGGAAAGGGTACAATCACATTTGCATTTTAGAAAGGACTTCTGAATAATAAGTAAGATCTCTACATGAGATTTTTAGGGTTACAGAAGTGTGAGAGATAGACAGACCTAGGGGCTTGAACTAGGAGGGAGACCAGTTAACAAACTTACAGTAACCCAGCCTGAGAAAGACAACACAGTGAACAAAGTGCATTGCTCCCTTATAGCAGCAGTGGGAGGGCTGCCTTCAGATGGGCACCTATAGTCTCGAGCATCAGACACCATTAACTGCAAAAGCTCTGCTGTGGGTGTAGATGCCGGTGCCCTGGCCTTGTGAAGGTCCAGCCGCAGATCTCACAGTGGAAGGATGGAGAAAAAGGGAAATAACCATTGTAAACCCCGCAGAGGACTCAAGCTACTCTGCGTTTCTAGGTCTATCTGAAGAACTAGCAGAGTCAGTTGTGAATATGATTGTGTGTGTGTATGTGTGTGTGTGGGGGGGGTAGAGATTAATGGGCACAGTTGGAGTTCCTGTAACAACACGTTGAAGCATGAGGTTGAGGAGATTATAGGAACTGGCCTCATATTAATTTACTGTCAGTGCCAGACACACCCTCATAGGAAAAAAAAAAAAAGAGCACATGTCACCCAGTCTAATCTCCTTGTCAACTGAATCTCCAAGTAGATAGACTAATAATATGCTCTATGAGGAGGAGACCTTGACTTCAGCACATCCTTAGTAAGATGTCCCCAGCTCAAGATTTATCTATGATGTATAAGCCAGAACCTCTGGAATTGTAAGACATGGCTCTCCACAGAATTTCACATAAGCTCTACTGCTCTGGGATATAAAATGGCCACATTTCATAATTTAAATGCTCCCTGCTGCGCGAGGTAACCCAAGAATCTGATTTAAAGACCTCACTTATTATTCTGATCCAGAGGCACATGTGTAATGCCGAAAAGAAAAAAGACCTAGCTGGCTGTCCTGGATGTCCCAGGTCCTTGCCTGTCCCCTCAGTGCCTCTTGATTCCCGATACCCTTGAAATTAATAGGTAGGTTTGGTATTGGGTAAGATTTGTCAGTCTGATTTCACAATCCAATCCTGTGCATTCTGTCAGAGCAGAATTAGTGAGATGCTGCTTCTTAATCTTATTATGTGCCCAGTTTTATCTACAGCCTGGTTTATTCTGGGAATAAACAAACAAACAAACAGGTTATACTTAAAGTTTCTGGTTTTCAGTCTATCCTGTGTGACCAAATCAATGCTCCTATTCATTCAAATATTTCTAAGTGACTCATCCAATCAAATGTGCATTTTCATCCACATTACCTATCAGGCTATTTCCATGAACCTGGGCCAATGAGGTAGTTTCTGCCCCTTTCCCTCAACAAGATAATCCCTGGTTTTCAAAACATTACTGGTGCAAACCAAACGTATGTTAATACAGGTCTTCATAACCTTGTTTTTCTCATGTCCCAACTGGTAGGAGTCACAAGGATTAAGGTAAAAATACTGGTAGGAGAAGTTTGCTTCTATGCAAAGCAAGTCTAGGCATGGCTTTAAGTCCACAAGGTAAAGCAAGCAACGCTATGCTTTTTTTCTCCAGGGCAATGTAGGCTAGCAGTACAGCAATTACTGCCTTAGCAGAAGAAAGCTGTCCCCACAAGTAGGCGGCTGAGAGCTGTGAATTAGCTTTTCGACACCTGAAGCATAAGTTAGAGAAAGTTAATGGCTCTGCTTTGAGAATCATAAGGGGTTAGATGAGGTCCCCTTCTTCACAGTCATTTTTCACATTTTAATAATTAGTAGTCCATCAATTTTTATGGTATCATAAGAAAGGGGCATATTTGGGGGGACATGTTCGATTGTGTGCATGTTCTATGCGAAGCTGTCCATAATTAGAGAGAGCCCTGTGTCAGGGCAGGAACGTTTTATCTGACAAGGCTTTCTGAAGCAGTGTGTACTGCCTAGGAGAAATTAGGCCACTGCTAAGTACCAGCCTCGCAACCCTAGACCCCAAATGTGATGCTCATCTTAAACTACATGGGCATTTTACGGAGTGATGCTGTGGCGGCTTTTTAAGTACATCATTAAAGACTAGAAGGTACCCCTGATATTATCGACTTCAGTCCTTTTCAAATGTCAGTGCACAACAGTCACCTGAACTCCACCCCCTGATGTTCATTCAGTAGATTTGGGGTCGGTGCCTAAACTGGCATTTCTAACAAATTCCCAGGTGACAGTGATGTTTTTGGTCCAGGAAATACACTTTGAGAAATATGAGTCTGCTGTATATAAATCAGTTTTCTAGCATGGTTGCACTTAAAAGTCACCTGATAGGCTTTTAAAATATGTATTTAGCCAACCTGAAAGAAGCCCCATTGGCCAGAGCGGGAATAGTCGGAGTAAAATATAAATAATGTAGTTTTTGGTTACAACCCAAAGTATACAACATGTATTCATGAGTCTGTATTTATATAAATAAAGGATTCAATAAGCAAATGAATGTGGAAGAAAACATAAACCTTCCTTATGAAAACAATTGCAAATAATTGATGTCGCTACCCCCTCCATTGTGATGTAAGGGAACTTTTGGACATGTACCCTGAGAGCCAGGGTGATGAAATCGAGGGGCAGGGCCTAGCCCAGGAATCATTGGAAAGGTAATCAGATTAGATAGAGGGCATGAAACCGCAATAGAATTCGCTGGGAGGAGGGCCTGACTCAGCCCCTGGAAAAATTAGAAATTTGGGTCGGATAGTATGAATGGTGCTTAGTTCTGTACCTGAACCAAGAAGAAACATGGAGGATTAACTAAAGCCTCCTGTGGCAGTGCTTTAGCGCTCCCACCCTCTATGTCCCCAAGGGTGTATTAATTGCCCTGAATCACAATAAAATCTTGCACTCATGTTTAAACTTCTCCATGAATATACCTTTGACATTCTTTTCTCACGACACAACAAAAGGACTCATTTTTCACTGGCAACACTTGCAGGAGGTAAATCCAAACTCCGACTTAATAAATTGCCTCCAAACACTAGAGTATGGGGAGGTAAACGGGTGGAGAATAACTTTACAAGGGGGAAACTGGCAAACACCACCTTGGACAGGTGACCACAGGTCAGTCTTAGGTGAGAAGTAATGTTCATGGCATAATAAATGCACTTCACCTATGTGGTATTCTTTCCCAAAAGCCAGTCTCACTGTAGCAAAACCATCAAAAAAGCTCAAATGAAGG
This sequence comes from Myotis davidii, assembly GCF_000327345.1. Lineage (NCBI taxonomy): Eukaryota > Metazoa > Chordata > Mammalia > Chiroptera > Vespertilionidae > Myotis > Myotis davidii. Next base: position 2,218,954 of record NW_006295391.1, on the reverse strand, counting down.
GACAGTCTTCAAAATACCTAAACAATATTCATCAACAGTTTTAAGGTCATGAAAAACAAGGAAAGACTGAGAAATTGTCACAGACCAGGTAAGACAAAGGAAACATGAGGACAAAGTGTAACATATCCTAGTTGGGGTTTCAAAACAGAAAAAGGGCACGAGTAGATAATAGAATGAAATCGAGTGAAGTCTGGAGTTTAAATGATAGTAATGTACCAGTGCTAGTTTTTCAGTTGTGACGAAGGTGCTGTGATATGTAAAATGTCAACAAGAGGTTGAACTGGGTGAGCAGCACATGGGATCGCTCTCTAACATATCTGCAACTTTTCTGTGAATCTGAAAGTATTCAAAAAAATTAAGTTTATTATAAAAATGCCGATACCCTGAGAACACAGCAAGCAAATTAAATCGGAATCTCATCTCGGGGCTATGGCCTGGGCTTTGCTATTATTTTAAGTCCCAGACAGTTCTCATGAGCACCCACACTTGGAAACCACTGACTTAGATAAAACTAAATTAAGGACTTCCCACTCAATCTAACATTCTCTTGGTCAGCATGGTAGTTAGTACTGAAACAATTTGCCCATTTTTGTATTTCTAGAGAAAACATGTCTTTCAGTTTGGGTTAATTAACAGCAAAATGTTAGTACCAGCTACTTAAAGCCAAAAGAAGAACAGTAACAGAATATATTCGTATAATGACTTCTAAAAATTACATTCTAGAGTATATCCTGCAGTCCATATGCATCTCATTATTGCAGGTGTCCCCTTTTCTGCTCCTTTGTTCAGCTCCACCCACTCCAGCTCCCTCTCCGTTGGTCTTTACCCCACTATTGTCCATGTCCATGAGGGATGCATATATGTTCCTTAGCTAATCCCTTCACCTTCTTTATCCAGTCTTCCCTCCCCTTCTCCTCTGACAGCCGCCAGTCTGTTCCATATATCCATGCCAGCATTGTCAAATGCTGTGAACAGTGATGAGGAAAAGAAATTAGTGGCTGGAATTATGCCAGAGAGGTGGCAAATTGTCTGACCTGACTTGGGTTTCCCAGTTTTATGATTTCTGCAGGTCTGGAGAACACCACTCAAAAATGACCCTGTTTTATCCCTTCCACACTTGCTGGCTAACCTTTGTAGATTGCACACCCACTGGCAATTTGGAGAGAGGATGAAGTCTCCATTGATGTGATTGCAAGTCGTATAAAAAACCCTGGTGTTTGTTGTTTCCACTGAAACTTTTATTGGCCTCACAAGCAAATATAGGAATGTGGAAAGATGCCAGGGAGTTGCATCATCCATGGGGTGACAGTGTAGGAATACAATGTACCCCAATAACACTGAATGTATTCTTTATCATTTGTGGGGGTGTTGACACAATGAAAATGATAAAGGGGGAAGAAAATTTTACCCCTCGGGACAGCATGGATGGACCTGGAGCACATTATACTACATGAAATAAACCAGTAAGAAAAAAGACAACTACCATATGATTTCACTCCTATGTGGAATCTAATGAACACACTGAACTAATAAGCAAAATAGAGACAAACTCATAGATAGAGAGCAGGCAGACATGTCTGGTGGGAAGAATTAGGGGGTGAAGGGATTGAGCAAAAAAGAATAAAAAGAGAAAGAACTCATGGACATGGACAATAGTGTGGTGATTGTAGGGGAAAGAGGGTGGGTGGAGGTGGATAAGGGCATAGGGGGGATAAATGGTGATGGAAAAAAAAAGAGAAAAAAGAATAATAATAATAATAATAATAATAATAATAATAATTAAAAAGCCAAAACTCTGTAGCTTTTATTCTTTAGGTTTTCTGGGGCATGGTGACTCCTTAGCCCCATCCCATGGAGCCTGATTTGGACAGAAGGTAGAGGACTGAGTCTGGGGAGAATGTCCTCACTCTCCCATACTTGCTTGGACACAGTGGGCTTCAGAGACTTACTTATTAGAAAATATTCTTTATTTTATTAACCAAGTAACTAATCAGAGAGTAAGTAATAGCAAATGGCATATTGCCTGATGTCAACTAACTTTCAGAAAAAATTAAAACCAGAATGGACATGCTATAAAATCTTGTCACAAATGGCATTAAAAAATATTATCTTCTAAATGTAAGGTGGTTTGGGCTTTCAATTGAGCTGCATTAAACATTTCAAATATATCTTCATTGTGATTATAAGGCAGTTAAAATATCTTCCAACTTACCTATGTGATAATATTTAATTAAATTTAAATATCATCGTTTTTTGTTTTCTGAATTGAGAGGAGAAAAGTTCAAATGAGAAAGAAAATATAACTTTCATTTTTCATTTTTGCTTTTTTGGAATGATTGAACACAAGACCCACATAGCTTCTAGGCACTGAAACACATAAATTATGCTTTCATCTTGCAGAATCAATATGGTCATTTGTCATTAAAGAGTCACTAAAAGGAAAATATCAACAGCACAAGGACATTTCATCTGAATATTTTCTTGGATCTTCTACATCAGAATGAATAAAAATGATACTAAAGAATGGTATTACCTTCACCTTCCTCCAAATAATCAATTAGATATATGGACATGGGACTCAGGAATCTGATCCTTGGCAAATAGTCTAGCTGATTTTTGTACACTATAAAATTTGAGAACCAACAATTTAGGGATTCTTTTCTGACACTAGATTCAATTTTTCAAACAATAGAATTTGAAAAACAAAATTGCATCAACCTAACATTTTACTTCTGTCTGTAATTTTTGGCATCTCACTGATTTATTATATTAAAATATTGCATTATTAGTTTCTTTAAAACCAAATAAAAATTTTAATTCTGAATCAAACGTGGAAGAAATTATTTTTCTTATTGCCACCATATATATTTAAGTGGATGTTTCAAAAAAATACATTGTCTTTGACTACAAAATAAATTTAATAAAAATATATGAAACAATTTTCAAGCACTGAAAAATAAGAGCCAAGGGACTTTTATTTCTCAGAGAAAGAGCACAAATGAGTTGAGCCCTATAATTTTCCTGGCTTTACTTCTGTAGGCACTTATCAGAACTCAGTGCTGAGATGCTGGACTGCAGCAGAGCAAGGTAGTTTTGTTGAGTTGAGGAAACAGTGATTTAAGTGTGAAAAGGTTGAGGCAGGAAGAATTTTCAGGTCAGTAAACTAGAAGGAGTGGTTATGCAGAGGAAGGTCTCCAAAAATCTATAGAGGACTCTACTTGGGTTAGTTGCTGAATACCAGTCTGTATATTCATAAACTAAAACTTTGTGATACTTAGCAAAACACAAATAAACAAAAACTATCAGGAACTGGTAAGCTACATAATTCCCAAGTTCACAGAGGAGTAGGAGATATTCATATTTCAACCAGCCAGAGAGTAAAATCCTCAGTAAAAACTCAGGTATTCATTAGAGATGTCAGAGGGTTAGACCTTATTTAGTAATGCTAAACTAGTCTCAGAAAAAAAGGTATTCTAAAACCTTCCTATCAAAGATTAAAACTAGCCGAAACCGGTTTGGCTCAGTGGATAGAGCATCGGCCTGTGGACTGAAGGGTCCCAGGTTCGATTCCGGTCAAGGGCATGTACCTGGGTTGTGGGCACATCCCCAGTAGGAGATGTGCAGGAGGCAGCTGATCGATGTTTCTCTCTCATCGATGTTTCTAACTCTCTATCTCTCTCCCTTCCTCTCTGTTAAAAATCAATAAAATATATTTAAAAAAAGATTAAAACTAGCCTAAAAGGAGCAAGTTGATTGGCAAGTGACTTTTCTGCCTGCCAAAATAAACTTCAACAATTAAAAAACAAAAACAAAAGATTTGTGTGTGTATATATATGTATATATGTTTGTGTGTGTGTAACATACTAGTATAACATCACAATGGCCAGCCATATGATTCAAACTGCATAGACATCTAAAGATACAGAAAATTGTCATCTATCACCAGGAAAAAATTCTGTACATGAAGCAGGCATAAAAATGACAGAAACAAAGGAATTAATAGACAATGATTAAAATTATATGTCAGATAATAAGTTAACTGGGGGATTTAACTGTATACGTGTACATAATACTGAAAAATAGATCAGAGAATTTAGTGACATAGAAACTATCTAAACTGAAGTACAGGCAGAGGAAAATAAACAAAAAAATTGACATGTATAGCAATATCAAGTGGCCAAACATGTATGTCATTTTATACAAATAGAAAAGAAAGATTGGGCCAAAACAATATATAAGGAAATAATGGCTACAATTATTTTCAAAACTGATGAATATCCAAGAAACTTGATGAATCCTAAGCAAAATAAATGGGGAGAAAAATGATATCAATGCCTGTGCTTGAAAACAATGATAAAGAAAACATTTAAAGCAGCCAGAGAAAGAAGTCATGGTGCATGTAGAAGTCATAGATAAGAACGAGCTCTGCCTTTTCATCAGCCAAACAACAACAACAAAAAGTAAATCAGTAGACAAGGAAGAACAATCTTTAAATTGCTGAAAACTAATAAACAAACAATCATCTTAGAATTTTACCAACAGCCAAAATATCCTTCAGAAATAAAAGGAAAGTAAAAACGTTTTCATACAAAGAATACATAAGAAAAGTTAGTGTCAGCAGACCAGAACTATAAAGACTTACTAAAGGAAGTTCTTCAGATGGTAAGCCTGGACTTCAAAAGGAATAGAGTGTGAGAACTGTTAAAAGTGTTAAAAAATATTTTTTTCTAATTTAAAAATTTCTTTTCATTCAAGTCTGTAGCAATGCATTGTAAGATATATAGAAGAAAATATATGAAAACAATAGCACAAAGAACAGGAGGGGAAAATGGAAGTCTATTATTGTAAGATTTATATGTCATACATGAAGTACTATAATAATATTTGAAGACAATGATACATTAAAATTTCATATTGTTAAATTTAGACCAATCACTAAAAAATCAATAGAGAAGATACAGCTTGCAAGTCAAGAATGGCCATAAAACTAAATATTGAAAAATGCTCAATCTGAAAAAAGACAAGAAAAAGAGGGAAATGAATGGAAAAAAACAAATACAATAAAAATAAAGCAAACAGAATTATTCTAGACTTACACACATCCACATAAAAATATAAACAGCATATGTATTTAAAATAAAAGCCAGTGATTGGTAGACTGATAAAAAGGCAACACCCACCTATGTTCTGTTCACAACATAGAAATATAGAACACATATTTTTAAAGTAAAAGGATGAGAAATCATATACAATACAATTTACTAATCATAAGAACGTAGCAGTGCTACTGAATATTAGAAGAGTAGAGAGGAATTTCACCTTTCATAGAGCTATGTTAGATAAGGAATAGGGTCAATTCATTAGGAATAATAACAACTCTACTTAGGTATTATTTCTGTTAGGTATATGCCTAACAGAAAAGCTCCAAAATTTTAAAACAAATACTGAACAACTGAAAGGAAAAAGAAATAAATGCACAGTTATAGTGTGAAACTATAGTACTCTTCCCTCAGTGAAACAAGTAAGCAGTATATCAGTCCTTACCGGATATGGATAATGTGGACTCACCTAGCAGACATGGATAAAACACTTCACTCAACGAGTAGAATACATATTCTTTTCAAGTGTACACAAAACTTTACTAAGACACTATATGATGTCATAAAACATATCTCAATAAAATGATTGAATTATACAGAATATGTTATCTGATCATTGTGGAAATAAATGGCAAATTAAAAAATAATATCTGAAAAATCCCCAAATGTGTAGAAATTGCTTTGGGGGATGATAGAAATGTATTGTACATTTGTCAAACACATTGACTTATTTTAAAATGGGCGTATTGTATTGTATGTAAACTACACTTTTATTAATGTGATTAAATACTAACATAATTATGCATAAAAATTACTCATTTGGCCAAAACCAGTTTGGCTCAGTGGATGGAGCATCGGCCTGTGGACTGAAAGATCCCAGGTTTGATTCCAGTCAGGGGCATGTACCTGGGTTGAGGGCACATCCCCAGTGGGAGATGTGCGGGAGGCAGCTGATCGATGTTTCTCTCTCATCGATGTTTCTAACTCACTATATCTCTCTCCCTTCCTCTCTGTAAAAAATCAATAAAATATACTTTTAAAAAATTACTCATTTGACCTTTTTTTAAAACATTAGCTTTTTATGACTGGTCTCACCTTCTGAAAAGGTTTATTTGTGCTCTACTATCTGCTCTACCCTCACCATCTGACTCAAATTTATTTTATGATGGAGAAGAATACTGGAACTACTTTCCCTGCAAGCTTGGGAGCAGCCACTTAACCAACCAGTGGAAGGTCTTAGAAGCGTAATGGTGGAGTTAAAGAAAGCACTCACATCTTAAGGCTAAAATAAAGCCCAAAGCTCTTCTTTACTATTTCTCACATATGATTAAGCTCTCTCTCTCTCTCTCTCTCTCTCTCTCTCTCTCTCTCTCTCTCTTTTGGTATTTTCTCTTTTCATTTCATCATGGATATCTTCTTACTGACCTATTTTCTTATTTGCTAGTCCTTTCTTTTGCTGATTTTATCTACTATTAAAACCTACATTGAGCTCTTAATTTCAATTATTTCATTTTCATTTCTAGGATTTTCATTTTATTCCTTTTTGAAAAATAAATTCTTCTTGTCTGGTGAAATGCTTTATCTTCTCAAATGTTTTCTTGAACATATTAATTAAAATTTTTTGAAGGTTCATTCCTGTTCACTCCCAAAACTAGGTCACCAATGTGTCTATTTCTAATATATGTATAAACATTTTTTTTAAAAAAAAAGAGAGAGATGTATCTAATCTATAGAGTAGTGCTTGGCTGTGGCCAGCGGCAGGTGGAGAGAACTGTCTATAAAGAGGCATGTGGAAACATTTTAGGGAGAAGAAAATGTTCTGCATCTTGATTATTGTGATGGTTACATGTGTAGACTTTCCTTTAGTCCTGTATGTTTTAGTTATTAATCTAATGTTAGACATTTTGTATAAAATACAGTTAAGCTACTTGTTCATTTATTCATTCAATCAGTCATTCAAAAATATTGAGTTTACCATGTGCCAGTCCTGTTACTATGGAGGCAGCAATGAACAGGGCAGGCATAGCCTCTGCCTTGTAGAACTTTCAGTCCCCTGATGGTCCTCTCTATTCCCATAGTACTTTGGGCTTTAAAGTTTTCTCACACTCTTTTATTTACATAGAATATCACCCGTGCTCTGTCTGTATATTCAGATTATGCACACTTTTTCCAAAGTCAATTTTAAATGTCACAGCCTCAATGAATCATTCCTGTGTTTGCAGTAATTTAAGCCTAGCCTGAGCTCTCACGTTACATTATCTGCTCCTCTGAAGGTATTTGTACAACCTACCTTGCATTATTAATGAGGTTGCCCATCTGACTAGATTTCAAACTCTTTAACTGCAAGGGTCTTGTCTTATTAACTCCTCTATGTACTGCAGTATTTAGAGAACTGCCTGTGTTACTAATAGATGTTTATTAAATGAAAACATAAATATGTCCTTGTAATATGTATAAAATCATGGTTGTGTTTTAATATCTTCTGCCTAATAATTCACCAGATTCTAGGTTTATGTCTAATTATTTACGTTGTGTCACTTAAAACACTTCCCTAATTCTAGCTTGCAGCTTCTATGATACTCTGTGCTCACAAACCAGATAATCAAGCTTATTAAGAACTGTGTATTAAATAAATGTAATTAGACACTTAGGGTGGGTGTAATGATTTTTCATACATTAAAGCATGGTTTGAGAGATTAAATCTAACTGCTCAGAAGGACTATTTTGTCAACATCTACATTTGGGGCTATATTTTGAAGAACAGACAATAGTTGGCAGAAGTCTGACCTCCATTAAAAAAATAGGGTATTGCATTGCTAGAAAAATCATTCTTTTTAATAGGAAATGGTCATTTTAACAGTGGATATGTGTCCTCTCTGACAAATGAATTCTGGTGTTCAGGCCTCAACACCAGACAGCTGTCACAGCACCACTGAGGATTCCTCTAAATTGCAGCAGATGGTGCGACTTATTTGGCCATCTACTGCTATTCTGAAGGATCAGTTGGCCAACTGCTGTGATGGAGGTATGAAAATAGGAAATTTATTTAGAGCCAGAGGAGGCAAGCACAAATGTTTTGGCATACAGAGTTTAAACTGATATGGAAAAACTGTATCCAACTACTTGCCAAGCCAGACCCATGACAGGTCTGTTGGTGAAGCCCCATCCCTCAAATAAAAGCAGTCATGGAAAATATAATGTCTTTGGCCAGCTGCGCTGTAATCTCTTCCGTGCCCCTTTCCCCCGAGATGCACACGTGCTCACAGGCATATCCACACATGCATACACAGCACATGTATTCCTACACACAGTTGCTAATCAGTCTGCCATTTAAATTTAACACCGCTTAGGAAGCAGCTGGGTTCACCTGTGGCTGGTCTGTGGAAATATGCACAGCGTGTGTCAGTGGCCTGCATCAGAAGTAAGAGCCTTTTGCAATTCTATCCTTAAATCAGGAGCTGCAGCCCTGTGTAGTTTTTATCAATGCACAACAATCCGGGGTTCTGCATAACAGGGATATTGATTATTCTGGTCAGGCCGTTGGTCATTTCCATAGCAGCTATGGCTCACTCCTTACCAGAATTAAATCTAGTTGATAAACACTCTGCTTCCCACTGCCCAGAATACAATGTTTATGTACCTTCTTAACTCTAATTTATATCACTATTTACATATAAAGCCTGAAGATAGCTTACAATAACAATAGCTATTAAATAGAATGCTAGTGCATTGTAAACTCTTTTTGTAAAGCCAATAAATTCCTATTGTATTTTACTTCTTACTTGAGAAAAAGCGAACTAATTAAATTATTCAATTGAACAGCAATTTAAATTGGTGCACTACGTTACCTAAAAGGAGGTGACTCAACGACTGAAAAATACACAGAAAATTTGGAGATTATTTCTACACCCCTGTCTTGGAGGCCCAGTATATATATATATACCACATAAATTAGATTACCAACATGCAAATAGACATGATATATCTAAGTAAACCTAAGTAAATTAATTAATCAGCTTTGCAGTGAGACTGCCATGGAGAAAAAATAGTCTTTAAAACACAAATAAAGTATTTGACCGTGGAGAATAGGAAGGCCCTCAAATTGACCAAGGTCAAAGTCAAATTAAAAATTAAATCAGCACTGCCCAGCCACATGGCTCAGTGGTTGAGCATTGACTTTTGAACCAGGTCACGGTTCGATTCCCAGTCAGGTCACATGCAAGGGGCTTGTGGGCTCGATCCCCAGTGTCGGGTGTGCAGGAGGCAGCCAATTAGTCATTCTCTCTCATCCTGGATGTTTCTCTCTCTCTCTCTCTCTCTCCCTTTCAAATCAATAAAAAATATTTTTTTAAAAAACTGCCCTAAATACATACATACATACATACATACATTTTTTACAATAAAACTGAGAATTGTCCAAGAATAAACTCACAAAACGCAATGTGTAAAACATTTTAAATAAAACCAAACCAAGTGAGGATATCAGCTACAAAATAGGTGTGGAGAGGACTCCATGATCACAACTTGCCAGAGCCTTGAGGACTAGTAAGGTGGAAATAGATCGGCATGTGAATGCTTTTATTTTGGTGGAAGAAAATATTATCAAAGATTTCTCTCCCAAATTATCTTTCCAGTAGGTTCTATATCCTTGAAATGCCTGTAAGAAAATTTAGGGGCAAAGTGTCTTTTGTGCATTAGGATAATAAGAGCCAGCAGAAATAGCAGTACCCCTAGTTGTCGGCATTTATCAACACAGTCTCTTGTCTGACAGCCACTGTCATAACTGATTCACTTTCATCCCAGGTTAACTCTGTGCCCTGACTTGAGATTTATGGCTTAAATGGTCTCAATCCTATTAATGTCTTGTCAGGAAAAATCTATTGTTGACTTGCTGCCTGGCTTGTCCCACTCCCACCCCATCTCCAATCATTTGCTACCATCCTCCCTCCACACCTACCCAACTTTCACAGGGTGAATTAGGCCTGGTACTCAATTTCTCATTTACATTTCTGGTTTCTATTTATATTTCAACTCCCTAAACTACACCTCTGTTACAGTCTATTCCACATTATCTCAAAGAAGTGTTTTTAGACACAGATCCAACAATAGTAAAAACATAATATACTCAGACAAAATGGCAAACTAGACTTACAGAAATTATATTATAATGGTTAATAGTTATTGAGTACTAAGGGGAAGCTGTGTTTTAAACACTTTGCATGTTTTAATTTATGTAATCCTGTAACAACTCTTTGACACAGATAACAATGACCTCGTTTTAGTAATGAGGAAACTGAGGGACCAAGAGATTAAATAACATACCTATTAATATATCTACTACTGCTAGAAAATAGCAGAGATACAATTTGAACCTAGGCAGTTTGGGGTCAGAGCTCATCCCATTAACCATTATGCTGTATGATATTCTTTTGAGACTTGAAAAACATTAAGAAAAAAAATCATGGTGTTATTAGGACATTGTGTAACTCTTATTGCAAATGATAATTTTCAAGCTATGGATTACTAACATTACAAACCTATATGTATGCATAAAGAAATTAGATTTTATAGAGCTGGAGTAACCCATATCTAGACAAATAGAATGAGAATTTTTAATGACAGGTAGAATCTTATAAAGCTCCCAAAATTTTAAGGAAACTGAAGTGGTTGTTTTTTCAGGTATCTCTTTAGTGCCATTCCATCAAAGCTTCAAAGCAAGGCAGAGGCCCACTGAAGTTGTATGACTATGAGATTGTTTAGATGTATAATTGGGATTCCTCTTCTTATCCAGGGAATGGATGGTATGATTGTGCAACACATGTTCGACTAAGGATGGAGGTGTCAATGAAACACTGTACTGAAGTAAGAGAATGAGGTTATATGGTGAGAGTTAGTAGCTTTAATTAATTTACCATTAATTAGTACTGGCACTCATATAAAGACTGTGTATCACTTCTAGTATTTTGGGGTGAGAGACAGTCTTAGAGAAAGGGTAGGTTGATAAGTATAGCTGGAGAAACGTAAATATTTTGCATGATTGGTGTTATGGTTTGGTTTGTGTGTTTATGTCACCCAGATTTCATATGTTGAAAAATTAATGCCTAATGGGATGGTATTAGGATGTGAGAGATGATTAGGTCCAAAATTAGTGCCCTTGTAAAAGAAACTGAGGAAGGTGAGAATGCAACTGAGCAGTTGTCAGTTTGCAGCTAGAAAGAGGGCCATGCTGGTACCCGGATCTTGGACTTCCAGCTTACAGAACTTTGAGAAATAATTTTCTTCTGTTTATAAGGTACCCAATCTATGGTGTTTTGTTATAGTCAACCTAACTACTCTAAAACAGTTGGGAATCTATTTTTATGTATGTTTTTCAAGTAACAAGGTGCTTAGTAAGTCTGTCTTCATGTCTCAGAGTTATTCCAGGTAGTCATCTCATGAAAGGAACACTTTGCCAGGAATATTAGAAAATGCTTTTAAATAAGAACTATTTTTTTGAATCAGTGAGGATGTCCCCAGGTTGAGAGTAGATGGCATTATGAAGGAAATATTAATATTTCCATGTTTTTGCCTGCTCTGGTCTTTTAGTGCAAGGATTGCTAGCAATCTGGGTTAAGGGATGATGGACCAGCAATCCTAAAATAGCAACCTCTAGAAAAACATAGATATTTATTTTTCAAAAAGATTTATGGAGTAATAAAATCTGGAGCCATTTGTTTACATTTTAAAGGGTTGCTGTTGTAAACACCTAGGCATCTTCCCATCTCTTCCCAGAAATAATTTGTTTCTATTAGAGAGAAAATCTTCTGTCCCTGCTTCTGGAAGAGAAGTTTCTATATAAACTCTGCAATCCATAATTTTGGACTTTCCTCAACAATAGTGTAAAGCCCCCTTTTGAACACATAGGTGACATCTCCCGTCATTGTATCAACCCAGGGGGAAAATTAATGCAAATGCTGAGATTGCTACGTGAGTAAATAAATGGTCTTTGAAGCAGAAAACTCCAGGATAAAAAAAAAAATGCAGATAGTAAAAAGCATCACTTATATTATAAATAATAATGGTCCAAGGTGTGATCAATTGAAATATTTATTCTATATAAATTCCTCCTAGAACAAATACTCCCCAGACTTGATTGTGTAAGATGTTAATGTGGTGCACAAGAGAAAAGGGTCACATTATTAAGTACTTTTGAGAAAGGTGGCATACCATATCTCTCTCTCTGGAATATTATGAGTTGGGTTCTGCCAACTTCTATAAGAAACATGTTCAATATTGATTTAGGATTTACAAATCAGAGATGACCTCATAGCATCATCTTATCCTCCTGGATGTGTTCAACGAGTCTCTGAAAGGAAGGTAGTGCTTTATTTATGGGTGTATTTTTGGCCTAAACATCCTGAAAGAGTTGCTGGTTATTGTTATTCTTTGTCCCACTGGCCTCCAAGTCCTAGAAGTCATCTGTTGACCTTTGAGACAGCAACTACCACTCACAAAGAGCAGTGCTTTTCTACACTGACAGCACATTAGAATCACCCAGGTAGCTTTAAAAATACCAATGCCTGTGCCCCAAACCACACCAATTAAGAGAGCCTCAGGATGAGTGTGGGAATCTGTAAGATTTAAAAGCTTCCCAGGTGACTGTGATGTGCAGCCAGGCTTCAGACACACTGACACAGAGCAGTGCTTTCCAACTTTAATGAATGTGGGGAGCACCCTCTATGGATGCAGATATCCACAGAGCTTATTATTCAGCAGGTTAGGAATCTTGTTTTTTAAAAACTATTCTAGATGATTCTGACACCGTTTTTCAATGACCACACTTTGAGATAAGATGCACTGACATAGGCTGAACCTACCAGTCTGCCTGCTTCATGACAGTTAATCAGTATCCCAGCTACTGGAAAACAGAGGGTGATATTCCAACCCTGCCATGCTTCCCCGCCCCAATCCACTTCCACTCACAGACACAAGGGGTTTGAAATTACTTCAGAATGATAATAGCAATACCTCGCCTCATTGTGAAAGTCTCTGGCAGGATCTGGATGAGGAAGCATCTTCCCTCCAGCAGCTGGACTCAGCTGTGAGGTGGAAAGCCAAGCCACCCCTCCAGGATTCTCTCTTGATGAGCCATAAATCTGGTCTCTCCATGTTCTAAAGTTCCTGCTCCAGATCTCATCTGCAAATGAAGGAAAGTCAGACATGCACAAATAAGAATTTCCTTCAGAAAACATAGCCAAGCTTCTACCTTTGGTAATGGCCAAGTAGCTCTTATCAGACCAAGATCCTGAAGAAGGACAGAGGGAGAAAAATTAAAAAACAAATAGTACCTCAGAAATCTGTGGGGTAATACTAAAAAGGTAGAACATAGATGTGTTGGAGTCCTAGAGGACTTTCAGAAAAATATTTGAAGACCAAAAAGTCAGAAATTTCCAAAATGTGGTGAGAAACAAATACATAAAGATTTCAGCAAACCCCAAGCAGAGTAAGCACCAATGAAAGCCTCCACATATATCAAAGGTCAGCTGAACACAGGTTTCTCACCAGAAACCAAAACTAGCTGACATGCAGAAGATGGGTCAGGAATAAACATAAAAGTGGGAAGGAAGAAAATGTAATAATTTAACAGAGAAAGAGGTGAGAATAGAGAAAATATTGGAAACTCAAAATTGTATGATGCAGCCAAATATTACTGCTGAAAATCAGATATAGGGAGAACATTTCATCATGAGTCACAGGACAAAATAGAGAATGGGGCATATCACCTTAGGGTAATATGTATGGACTATCATAGGGTTATGTCTGAGTTTAAACTTACACGCATTGTTTTTCCTGTACTGTGCCACCATATAACAATGCCCAAGTTCTTCACCTACTCCCCCACCTAATGAGAGTAGTTCTGCAAAGGTGGTTGTGCTCCATTTTCATTATATAATAAAGCTATATATTAAAGCCCCCAAAATAGTTATATACTTTAAAGCAAACATTTCAAATTGATTAATTTTATCCAAGAAAAGTATGTGAAATGCATATAATTACTTCCCAACAATAATATTTATCAGTTTTATTTATATACATTTTTAGAAATAATATTAATGGTAGATTTATAGGCATAATTTAGTGACTGGAAATTTTGAAAATGAAACAATATGCTATTAAAAATTATGTGGATATTAAAACAAAATAAATAATAAAAAATAAATAAAATTATGTGGATAAACATTTTTAAAATAACATATGAAAATGTGTCTGGTATAATGTTGAATTTTTTAAAATCCCTTTGATATTGTCTGAATGTCTAAAAAAAACAAAAACAAACTAGAAAGAAAATGACAAAATGTCCATACTGCTCTGGATCATAGGATTACTGCTTTGTTTTGCTTAGTTTGATTTTTTTCTACTTTATTGGTAATCTGCAAATATTTTACAAGGACTATGTATATTTCATAATTTATATAAAAAAGGAAGGGTAGAAAAATAAATATGGTTCCTAGAAAAAAAAAGACTATTTTCAACAATAACTCATAGCTAAAGTAATGAGGTGTGGGTAGGAAATTGGAGTCTAGGTGAGACAGTGGACCAGAAACTAGACAGGGAAACAAAAATGCCAGCATACACTGCTAGTGATGTAGGAGTCAGGGCAGTCATGATTTAGGGAAATCAGAAGACTGGAAGGCACAAACAAGAGATACATGAGCAAAGGAAGATCAAATGGATAAAACATGACAGGTGGTCAAGTACTCAAGTAGAAAGTCAGAAGCTGGGGAGAATAAAAATCTCATCACTAAGGGCAGAGGGATGCTGAGGGTGAGTTCTCTGGCCAGGAGGCTTCATAGATGCTCTGGGCTAGAACAAAAACCAGTCTGAGGTTTCAGCAGTTCAGAGTCCACATCAGACAGCAGATAAGTTATTATTTGTGTGTCTTGTGTGTTCATTTGTTTATTTCAGTTTTATATCCCATGTATGAGTAAGATCATTTGGTTCTTGACCTTTCGTTTCTGGCTTATTTCACTTAGTGTGATAGTCTCAAGATCCATTCATGTTGTCATGAATGGCAATAATTTCATCTTTTCTTATAGCTGAGCAGTAACAAGAACTCATAGACACAGATAACAGTATGGTGGCTACCAAAGGGCAAAGGGATAGTAAAGGGTAAAAGAGGTCAAATATATGGTGCTAGAAGATTTGACTTTGTATGGTAATCACACTATGCAATATATAGATAATATATCATAAAACTAGAGGCCCAGTGCATGAAATTCGTGCACAGGGGGAGTGTGTGTCCCTCAGCCCAACCTGCACCCTCTCCAATCTGGGATCCCTCGAGAGATGTCTGACTTCCTGATCTTGGTGGGATCGGGCCTAAATGGGAAGTCGGACATCCCTCTCACAATCCAGGACTGCTGGCTCCCAACTGCTCCCCTGCCAGCCTGATCCCCCCTAACTGCCCTCCTCTGCCGGCCTGGTCACCCCTCACTGCCCTCCCCTGCCAGCCATCTTGTGGTGGCCATCTTTGACTACATTGGGGTGGCCATCTTGTGTGTTGGAGTTATGGTCAATTTTCATATTACTCTTTTATTAAAAGGATTTTACACTTGAAACCTATATAATTTTATTAACCACTAGAGGCCTGGAGAACAAAGTTTGTGCATGGGTGCAGTTCCTACTCCTGGCTGGGGATCAAAGCGCGAGCATCTGGTGTGGAAGGGCAGGTCCCAGCTGATCTCTGGGCCCTGGGAAGCACATGACCCCCCCAGACCCCCACACACTTCCATTTGCCTGAGTCACGGCACCGAGTCCCCACACAGAGATGTGGTGAGCATAGCCGGGTGCTGTGGGCTGCAGTGCAGTGTGGGCCTCTGGGCTGCCCAATGGAGCTGCACAGAAGCCGGGTGGGCAACACACTCTCTTCCGGCTGGCCTCACAGACTGGCTTCTGCATGAACCCATGGGGAGCCTGACCAGCCCCTGCAGCCCCAGTGGCTGTGGCCTGACTCACACGGAAGAGGCTGTGTGGGTTTGGGGCGGATTCCTTCAGGCACCCAGCACCTGAGCACAAGGTCTTCCCCAGCACATGAGCCCAGGGGGAGTGAGAGTGAGCTTGGCAGACACCCCTCATTCTCACCACACTTCCATCCCCATCAATCCGGCCCCCAGGTAGCTGGCAAGAGGTCTGCAGCCCCCCACCCAGGTGCAGCAGGAGGTTGGTTGCTGCCACCCACCCCCAGTTCCCCATCCTAGCCTGGTGCCCAGCCCTGATTGGATAATAAGGGCCTACCAACCACTGGTCATCATCTGCGAGACAATTGGTCAGGGCCGGGTACCCCGCCTGGCTCCCTCAGTGCTTGGGAGATGGTGGAGGCCCTGCCCCACACCACCGCTTCTGGTCACAGTCTGCAGGACAATCAGTGGGGTGATTGGGCCCCCACTCGCACCTGCCTGGTCCTAGTGCCTCCTGCTCACCTGCTCCACCATCCTGCTCTGGTCCCGCTCTCATCGGGGCC
>NW_006295391.1:2181299-2202160 GCF_000327345.1 Myotis davidii | reverse complement strand
GGAGGAGGAGGAGGAGGAGGAATAAAATATGTTAAGGGTACCAAAAAATGCTGGATGAAGGAGCAAACCAGTGCAGAAATCAGGGGATAGGAACACTGCAGATCTGCAATGTAGTTTTTCACAAACATATAACCTAGCATGCTATTGTAGATGAAAGAATAATTATGTTAAACCCTAAATTATATGTATTTCATATATGTAATAAATACATTGCTTACTATGGACAAAAAATTCATTTTATTTTCTTAGCAGAAGAACAACCTAATTCTATTTCCATTATGGGAATATATAGGCATTTATTATCTTTTTCACACTACAATTCTCTAAAATACTTCCTCTTATTTCCTTGTTAACATTCTATTCTAGAAATGTCAAGTATTAGATCTTGCTGACTATAAACTTTTGATCTATTACAAATGTATGCCACAGGTTCATCCTTTGAGAGACTCATAAGCACACAACTGAGAATTTACAATCTATTATTCACCTACAACCAATGCAAAATGCATAGGGAATCTACAGATATTTTTCCTTGTCTTCACCACTTTTCACAAATACGAAGAGACACCCTGGCCCCGGAAACTGTGCCTATAAAATGCCTATTTTCCTCCTGCCAATGTTAATATCATAATAAAGTTCTTATGACAATTTCTTTCAATTTGGAGTTTATCTCAATTAACTCTATTATTAGTTATATTCAGTTCATTTAAAATTAACCACATCTTCTGCTCAAATGTTGCTGGAATTGACCTAGCATGTCTGCAGAGATAATAAGATTAAGGTGAATGAAGTAATGAATTGTATAACACTGCCTAATTATATACCATCCTCCCATTCACCTTAATTTGAGAAAGAGCAGAAACTGGATGGAATTCAAAGGGTAGCAGATTGAAAATGGATAAAAAGACTTTTTTATGTGGTGCATAATCAGCTTTCAGAATTCACTGCTGCAGGATATTGCTCAAGCTAGAATTTAGTAAAGTTGCAAGATAAGAATAAGAATGGCATCTGTGGGTACACTAGCTGGATGTGAATTTATGGGAGCTATCAATCCTCATGCTGGTAGCCATAAAATCATCCGCAGCTGGTGCCGGAATGGAATCCCTCCCTATGGTACCCCACTGCACAATTGGCCAGATGCATGATGGGCTGCTGTTGTTGTACAAAGACAAAAGAACCCAGAAAGCCTTGGGCATTAGCCCTTGCCAAAGGAAGGATTGCGCACGTGATGGAAACTTTCAAGCCAGCTGGGGGCTGCATTCCTGAGTTTCACAGTAACCTCCTCTATCTGTTATTTTGATCAAATGTCATTTCCCCCATCATGGTGAAACACAATGATTCTTCCTTTCCACAGAGTTTACTCAATGTTATCGCTGAATGAGTGTACACTTTATTGGTTAGAAATGCAAGTAATCTCTGCTGTGAATAGCCAGACCACCTTTCATTTCCAAGTGGCAGGTCCCCAATGTTCCCCTTTGAGAGGGGGAACAATGGCAATGGCAGAGACCTGGGGCTTTTGCTAATGGACAGCGTGGCAGGTCTATTTGTTGCCATTCTCCCTGACACCCTGAGCCTTTTAATTCTGTTGGACAGATTCAGGCTATGCTCTGCATCTCACAAAAGAGGTGAGAGAGAGTATTGATTCTCCTGTTATTGTTGGTGATTTACCGTGCAATTCCTTTAGCAAATTCAAAGGCGCACACACACACATACAAACACTCAGTGCCGGGGTCACAGCTGCTAGATGGCAGAGTAATGAGTGATTATTTTCTTATCTCTCCTAAGCTCTCTAAGTAACTTATCTTGTGGATTCATGACAGTTCTGCAGATTTAAGCCAAATAAATATCTTTTCACCCTAAGGTCAAAGGGTTCCTAAACATGGTAATAAATATCTGCTTGAAACAGAAATTCATTCATGTTGAAAGCTTGCAGAAAGCTAAAATT
Source organism: Myotis davidii (assembly GCF_000327345.1). NCBI lineage: Eukaryota > Metazoa > Chordata > Mammalia > Chiroptera > Vespertilionidae > Myotis > Myotis davidii. The sequence goes on along the minus strand of NW_006295391.1, from coordinate 2,200,215 downwards.
GGCAATCTACAAATAGCATTTTTTTTTACCCTTCTACAGTCCTAAACAAATTCGAAATGTGTCATTCTGGAGTAGTCTAACAAAGTGTTACTAAAAGAATAAATAACATGCAAGACATCACTCTAAAATCATGAAGCTGTTTCCTCCCCAAAGCTCAGGTGGTCAGCACAGAGATTGTTCCCCTTAAATGTTGCCACATTAGGACACTCTGGGGACTCTCAGCATGTGGTCACTGTACAAATGTTTTTGAGGTTTTTTTTCTTTCTTTTTTTCTTATTGCTTTATATACTTACAGCTTTTTACCTTCAAAACACGATATAAGCAAGTTATGCCACTGCGTCATTGTGCTCAGGCTGTTATAACAAAATACTGCAGACTGGGTGGCTTAAACAACAGACTTATATTCTCACAGTCCTGAAAGCTGTGATTAAGATACTGTACTACAGGGTTGATTTTCAGTGAGGCCTCTCTTCCTGGCTTGCAGATGGCCACCTTCCCCTGTGTCCTTACATGGCCCTTCCTCTGTGTGCACAGAGAGAGAGAGTTAACTCTGATGTCTCTTCCTCTTCTTATATGGACACCAGTCCTATCAAATCAGGAATCCATCCTTTTGACCTCATTTAATCTTAATTACCTCCTAAAGTCCTGCCTCCAAACATGGTCACCTGGGTGCTGGACTGCAAAATAATTTATAGGGGGACACAATTCAGTACATTATATTCTTCTTATTTATTTGACTTAAATCCACATCTTATTTTTTGCCTGTATACAAAATATCAAATTTCTTCTTGAGATGGATGAAACTATTTAAATAAATGCCAATTCTTAGTAAGTTAAAAAAATATACCACAGGCTCTTAAGGTAATTTCAAAAGGAGTTTATTACGTGTGTTGACAAATGTAGCATTTTCCAGAATAAAGAAATAGCTTATTAAGATGATTATATTCTTTTAAAAAATATATATTTTTTTATTTCAGGGAGGAAGGGAGAGGGAGAGAGAGATCGAAACATCAATGATGAGAGAGAATCATTGATTGGCTGCCTCTAGCACACTCCACACTGGGAATCGAGCCTGCAACCCCTGGGAATCAAACCATGACCTCCTGGTTCATAGGTCAACACTCAACCACTGAGACACACAAGCTGGGCAGATTCTTATCTAGAGAGAATAAATCATAAGAATTAATAATTTTCATTTTTATTTAAAAAACTTCATACCGTACCAATGCTTTATTATTCTACAGAAAAAATGTTGGAGACTTTGCTTGGGGCAATGGGCACATGTGCAGATGATGCTTTGAGTTGTATCCTTGAAACCTGTATGGTTTTGCAAACCATTGTTACACCAATAAATTCAATTTGAAAAATGTTGGTGCCCCTCTGCAGTGGCGGAATAAGCTCCAAAAGCTTCAAACAGCCTTTCTGTAATAACAACTATAAACTCTGGACAAAATACCAAACTATCTTGAGGGCTCTGGAGGAGAAGAAATAAGATTGTCATGGCAGATTCTGAGAAGTTGTCAATAGAAAAAAGGGAATTTTTGCTGCTCTTATGTATTTAAGTGAGTGAGGAGTAGCTAAAATTCTAATATTCTGATAGAAAGCCCGCCATCCATATGTCTTGAGAAATTAGGAAATGAAGCCGGCAAACGAGGGATGATGGAGGATGAGAAAAAATAATGGCAAAGAGAGATCCAAACAAAGAGATTTCCCAATTGTATAAACTCTGTCCAGGTCTCTGGCTGATTCCTGAACTATGGCTGCATGGGGAAAGCTACCAGCAGATCATCAAATATAAAATAATTGAACTTAGATTTGAGATGTCATCCACCACAGGTGAGTCAGGGTTTTAGTTTGAATATGACCAAGTTAATTGTCTGCAAAAACAAAAACTTCAATTTCTTTAAGGACTATAGCATAATCTAGAATCTACATGAGATAGCACTTACACTGTTTAAGATACAATTCAAAATATGTTAAATATAGATAACTAAGAAAATATGAGCCATTTTCAAGGTAAAAGACAATCAACAGCCCAACCCTGAGAGGATTGGAAGTTGAAATTATCAGACAATGACATTAAAACAGGTGATATAAATATATATTTAATAAGGTAAAAGAAAATACACTTGTAATAAATTAAAAGATTGGAGACATTAGCAGATACATAGAATGCATAAAAACAGCTAAGTAAATATTTTAGAAGCAAAAAAAATCCAGTATTAGAAATTTAAATGTCACCAGTTGGATTTAATAATACAATGGAGATGACAGAAAAAACAAATTCAATAAACTTAAAGATAGATCAGTAGAAATCATCCAACCTGAAGAAAAGAGAAAAAAGAATAAATACATAAAAATAAACACACACACAAAGACACAAAGGCCACACGAAGTCTAGCTAAAAATATCTAACATATGTGTAATTATAGTCACAGAAGAAAGGGAAAGGGAAGTAGACAGAAAAAAAATTGTAAAAAGAGTGACTAGAAAGTTTATAAATTTTGTGAAGGCAGATTCCTGAAGCTTAGCAAATTCTAAGCAGAGAAGTTATAAAACTGGGGAGAAACTCAAGTGTTCAGGAAAAAATGAAGAGCACCAGAAATGATAAATATCTTCATGAGTGACAGGCTACTTTTTAAATCTTAATTTCTTGAAAATACAATTTTTTTAATGGATATCAGAAGGGTGGGGAGAAAATTGCAAAGTTTCTGCATTTCATGCCAAATAATGTTGACTCTGATTAGAGAAAATATTTCGGGTGAGTTTTTCTCACATATTATTCATCTATTTACCAACATGATTTTAGAAACTTTTACCCCCGTTTAATAAATTTGTGTTTTACTTCATTTCTAAATTATACTTGCTCCATCAGCTAACCTACTGAAATTGTAATGGTACAAAGGTAATATTCCTTCCATTTGGGCCAGTATGACACATTTATAAATAATTTGATAAGAATGAGATGAGAGGATTCGCTCACTTTTCCAACAAATACTTACACAATGCCATAATGGAAAAAATATATTTGGAATTTTTCCATTACTCACACATACACACACACACATACATCGATAGCAGCTATATTAAAAACATGAAAATGGATGGGAGCTTTTTACCTTTCAAAGGAAAACATATGCCTTGTTTTAAAATAAGACACAGAAAGCATTAAAAATACAATAAATTGAGAAATAATGAATAAACAAGTATTTAAATTAGAATGTTTTTGCATCAAGAAATATCATAAAAATATAAAAGCTCACCAGCTAGAAGAAGAAAATTAAAATTATTTCTAAAAATCAAGCAAGTGAAAGAAAAATAGTTTAAATGAAAACACATGATCAATACTCATAGAAGATAAAACCAAAATGGTCAGTAAAAAGGAAAACATGTGTTATCCATTAATAATCAAGGGGATTCCAGTTAGACCACAGTAAAATAACATTTTATCCCCATAAGATTAGCAACAATTAAGATACCTGACAATGCCATATCTCAGTAAAATGAAGAGTAATGGAGCCCTAGTTGGTTTGGCTCAATGGATAGAGCATTGGACTGCGGACTGAAGGGTCCCGGGATCGATTCCAGTCAAGGGCACATGCTGGGGTTGCAGGCTCAATTCCCAGTAGGGGGTGTGCAGAAGGCAGCTGATTAATGATTCTCTGTCATTGATGTTTCTATCTTTCTCTCCCTCTCCCTTCCTCTCTGAAATAAATAAAAATATATTTTTAAAAAAGGGTAATAGAACCCATACATTGCTGTGGGAAGCAAATTGGTAAAATCCCTTTCATAGCAATCTTACAATATCAGATAAATTAAAAATGCAAATATACTATTCCTTACCAATTTCACTTATAAACATATGCCTAGAAAAATTATTGCAGTGATGCACAAAGGTATATTCATATGAATAATTATTGCAGCATTGTTTGTAATAGAAAAACATTATTAAAGGGAATGAATCTATTATGTTATCTTCAATATAAAGAATATTATATGGCAGTGGAAGTAAAAATTAAAACTGATAAATTTTTATAGATCAACATAAATGTATCTCACAAGCATAATGTTAAGTAAAAAAAATCACAAGATGCATTTACATAAAATTTAAACATACATAACAAAACTATATATTGCAAGTGTGTCCAGATAGTCATAGTAAAATTATAAAGAAATCTATAAAACGGTAATAATGAACAATACATTTAGTGATTTTTCTTGGAAGGGAGCTAATGTAATCAGTGCAGGATGCATATCACAATAGGGAGAACATCAGGGGGCTAGGACCCAGACACTGGTCTTAGCATGCGATGGTCACTTGAACTGGAACATGAAGAAACTGAGATCTGAACGTGATTATTTTTTAACTAGTTAGGGATGTCACACTTACTAGTAATTAGCTAATGTGTCACTTTTCATTACGAGGGAATCTTCAAACTGAGTCCAAGCTTCCCTCATTTTTAGACAAAAGAAGCGACTATTTCCTTACTTCGCCACCTGGCTATATAATAGCATATACCTGTCTTGAGCTTTTATAACTAGAGGCACTACAGAGTTACTTATACTTAGAAGCAATGAGAAAACATATCAACGTAATAAATTGCTAAACACTGGAGTCACATCATTTTAGCAACTAATAAACCTTTTCTGCATGTTCTTTCTTCTGTAATATGTAGCACTGAGAGATGACACCTTATTAATATCTTCTATAAACTCAATATATGAATACATCCATCCTCTCAACATCTCACTTTACATCTGAAAAATTGCCTATCTTCATATGATTTCCTAACAAGTATCTGAACATATTTCAATGTGATGCTTATCATCCAGGGACTTCAGAATGTTTCAGTCATGTCAACACACTAAACACGTATATATATTTAGTAAACTTTTTTTTGCAAGGTACTCAGAATTCTTTAGCAGTAGTCCACAAGTTATCTCCCTTTGAGCTGTGATGCTTAAGGGGAAGGGTGCCTCTGAATTTTCTGGGAATAAGATGGAAAGGTGAAGAGGAAAAGACTGTTAATATCATTATTTTCTCTTCAAAAAAGAAAAGTTCAGATGTTTGATTATTTATTTTTCCCATATGAATTTGAATAAACTGACTTTCTAAAGGAAACAAAAGTGAAAACCACTGTTGTTCATGCATTTGGAGCTCCAAACTAAATGTTAAGCATAGAGCTTTCTCAGAGTATGGCATTATTTGGGTCAAGATAAAAGCCAATGGGTAATTATATTAAAGAAAGGTTCACTATTAGGAACTTGAAAATCATCTCTAAAACAAAAATGATAGAACACATAAAAAAGACAGATGCTGCAAAAACACACCACAGGAATAATTTGAAGAATTTACATAAATGAAATGGGGATATTTAGTGTATTTTAAATCTCTAATCTGTAAAGACATTCAAGAACACAAAAAGAGGTGTATAAATAAAAATAAGTGGTTAAAATGAACCAATATGAATATATATAAAATTAAAAGCTCAGTAGACTATCAATAGTAGATTGGCACATATAGAGAGAAAATTTGTATTTGAAACAAAACACTGAGAAAAATCTTTCAAAATGCATCACAAAGAGATTAAAAACTAGAATAAAATGAAGGAAAACTTAAGAGACAGTGAAGATGGAAGAAGGTGTTTAAGACCTATCCAGTGTCAGTCTTGGGAGAACTGATTATAAAATTGGGATTGAATCAAAAGAATAATATATGTTAATCTTCTTGAAGTATATAAAAGTATGTATCCTCACTTTAAATTAGCTCACCATGTGCCAAGCAAGATTGAACAATAACGAAAGGAAGGTAGGAAGGAAAAAAAGAAAGGAAGGGAAGGATAGAGTTAAAAAAAACAAAACAAAAATTTAAAATTTACCTAAGAGATTAACCAAAGAACTTATATGCATATATACATAACCCATGAACATAGACAATAGTGTGATGAAGGCCTGGGGCAGGGGAGTGGGCAAGCTAGAAGAGATCAATGGGGGGTGGGGGAGGAGGAAGGGGAAATATGTAATACTTTAAACAATAAAGATAAATTGGAAAAAATTTACCAAAGAAAATATGATAAACAAAATTTTGTGGCAACTATATATTTATGCTTTCTCAGTTCTAATTTACCCTTCATTACCTGCTATGCAAAACTAGAGAGAAACCACTTTAAATCTGTTCCTTTGCCAGTTGGCATGATGCTAAACTTTGTAAGGGGCACTGTAAGTGGCAGGAAATAGAGGTTTTGTTTCCTGGTTCAGTGTGCTCTCCATGGGCTCCTGTGCACACAGCCCTTTCTTGCAACACTAATGGCTTCCCCAGGACCTGGCTCCAGCAACAGTGGCAGCTCACACAGATCCCACCTCTGAGGTGCAGTGCAGGCAGCCCTCCAGAGCTGCACTCCTGCACTGCAGACGCTTCACTAGCACCCAAGGTCTTTTTTTTTTACACACTTTAAAAACCTTATTTATATAAAAAACTCATTTGTTTTTAAAAGCATTAACAAGAAAAAGGAAAACAGAAAAGGTATGGAGCAGAAGCCATGCCCCATAGTAGTATTCAGTGGGAAGGTGCAATTTTTGGTTCTCTGGAGTTGAATGTTTAGTGTTTCTATAAACGGGGGGCAAAAAAAAGACAGTTAAAGGTCCCCAAAAGCCCATGGCTGTTCTATTACCCACACCCCACTAATAAAAAAAAAAAACCAGCAAAAGAGCAGAGCGGGCAAGAAAAACCAAGAGTGGGCCAGGTAAAAGAACGGGGGCAGTTTCCCCTGTGCAGTATGTTCTTAGGGTCAAGGGAGGAAAAGGCTCCTTTTGCCAGAAAAAGAGGGGGGGGGGATGGGAAGACAGAAAAGGGAAAGTAAGGGATTTTAATTCATAGAGGAAGGATAAGAGGCCAATGGGTTGTGCACTTTTCTCCTACCCCATGGCATCCATATATAAGGAAAGGGGAGAGAGGAGGATGATGAAGTTTTCCAGTTTGCACTAAACAGAGCTTTTAGAATAAGGGGAGGAGTCAAAGGCAAGTTAAGAAAAGGATTAAAAAAAAATCAACCAGCATAGCAGCTGTCTCTCCAAGCCACCTTTAGGGCTGATAATTCACCAGAAGTACTAACAGAACTCTGAAAACTGTTATACTCACAGTTATGGTTTATTAAAACAAAAGGGAACAGATTAAAATCAGACAAGGGAAGAGGCTGATTTCGGGGAGTTTCAAACCCAGAGCTTCTAGCATCCTCTCCCAGTGAAGTCAAGATCAGTGTTCGCTTCTCCTAGCAATGATGTGTGATAATATGTTGTGTTTATGCCAATCATGGAAGTTTACCCAAGCCACAGTATATTGGGTCACATATACATAGTTGACCATCCGTGTGGCTGACCTTAGTGTCAAAACTCTGTGAAGGTTGAGCCAATACCATATAGCCCAAAGTGCCCACATACTTCATATTGTTAGACTCTCCAATGTGATCGATCAACAAAGACAGAACAGCCCAACATCTGTGAGAATACCACCCAAGAGCCGAGGGCAAAGGCCAGCTCTCTCTTTGGTAGGGCTCAACCTTTACTACTTAGAAAATTGCATAGCAAAGTGCCTCTGATGGCCTACCTTCCCATGAGCATCTTTTTAAAAAATATATATATATTTTATTGAGTTTTTACAGAGAGGAAAGGAGAGAGATAGAGAGTTAGAAACATCGATGAGAAAGAAACATAGACCAGCTGCCTCCTGCACACTCCCCACTGGGGATGTGCCCGCAACCAAGGTACATGCCCCTGACTGGAATCGAACCTGGGACCTTTCAGTCCGCAGGCTGACGCTCTATCCACTGAGCCAAACCGGTTTCGGCCCTTGAGCATCTTTCTTGGCACCCTAGACGATGAATTTTCAGAAGGTTCTACCACTGAGGCATCACCATAACTTCTCTGTCAGACAGCAAGTCATGGGTGTTCACAGTTCAAAAAGGTTTGGGTCGCAATCCTGACATTTGAAATGGTTTCTTGTATTTACTACTCTTGTATCTTTTATATTTTGCTTTTCTTCTCACTGTCCAACTTCTCAATGTTCTAACCCTCTGTCACAGTTAATGAATCTTTATGTTAATTTTCCTGATTTAATTGCTGTGTGGGTTCTGGACCTTGATGACTTAGGACATATACTGATGGAGAATAGACTTCCCATCTATATGGCAGATCTCCAGAAGAGAGTTGAAAATTTCTTCAAAATTCTAATTAAAATTAGATATCAACATTGAATTCTATGCCAAGCAAAATTATATTTTGAGAATGAATAAAACATTTTCTGACATTCAAACACTAGGGAGATTTTTTAAAAATAGACTTTTACTGAAATAAATACTAAAGGACTTATATCTATAAGGAGGAAAATAAAGCCAGAAGGGAAGACTATGATGCAAGTTACAATAGTAAACAGAAAAACAATTTTATACTGCTGGTATATATAAATTTAATTTCTCCTCTCTCTCTCTCTCTCCCTGTAAAAACAACATGAAATTAAAATTACAAATAATCTGACTCTAAACTTCATATAAAAATATAAAGGACAAAGAATAGTCAAAACAACTTTGAAACACAAGACCAATGTTGAATGGATAACTGATTTCAAGGTTTGTTATAAGGTTACAGCAATAAAAATAGTGTGGTGTTGGCAAAAAGATTAAAAAAAAAAGATGACTGGAACAAAATTGAGAGTTCAGAAGTACATTTAAACATTTCTAGACAATTGCTTTTTGAAAAAAATAAAGAGACAAATCAGTAGAGAAAGAATAGTTTTCTGAATATATAGTGATGAAATCTTTGTATAGCATTATAAAAAGGTGAACCTCAATTTATATCTTATACCATATCCAAAAAACTAACTCCAAATGGATAACAGACCTAAATGTGACACCTAAAACTACAAAACTTCTAAAAGAAAACAAAATCATACTGACCTTGAATTAGACCAAGATTTCTTCAATACAACACTAGCAGCATAATACATAAAAAACAAATTGAAAATTGAACTTCATCAAAATACAATATTTCTGTTCTTCAAAAGGAACTCTTAAAATAATGAAAAGGTAAGCCACACACTGAGATAAAATATTTACTAATGTATATAAGACAAATGATTTGTATCCAGGATATGTAAAAAAATTAATAAATAAACAACAACAACAAAAAACCTCAAAAAAGAAACAATGGAAAACTAATAACCAACTTTTTTTTAAAAATATATTTTATTGATTTTTTACAGAGAAGAAGGGAGAGAGATAGAGAGTTAGAAACATCGATGAGAGAGAGATATCGATCAGCTGCCTCCTGCACATCTCCTACTGGGGATGTGCCCGCAACCCAGGTACATGCCCTTGACCGGAATCGAACCTGGGACCTTTCAGTCCGCAGGCCGACGCTCTATCCACTGAGCCAAGCCGGTTTTGGCTAATAACCAACTTTTAAAAATGGGCAAAACATTTGAACAGATATTTCACCAAAGATGATATATAAATGGAAAGTATGCACAGGCAAAATTGAAATCTCCCTTCTGGGAAAAGCAGGAGATGGGCTTTTCTTTAATGAATATTTTAGTAGAGTCTAGAAAATTTTAAAATGTGCTTATGCTATAATCTAACAGTTTCACTTTTAAGTTATAAAGAAACACAAAGATACACAGAGTTGCATAGGCAGATATTTACTGTAACTGCTCATAATTGTGGAAAGCCACAAGGGCCTACCAACACAAGTGTACAGTTCTATAATACATCCTCTGTGAATCACACTGTGTACTCACCACCCAAAGGGAAAACTCCCATCACCATTTATTTGACCCCTTCACCCTCTACTACTTCCCCCTTCCCTCTGATAACCACCATTCTTAACACATTGATTGGCCTATGTAGTTATTTTTTCCCAATGATTATCACAGCCTGGAACACCAAAGAAAAACACAATAGCAGTTTGTGCAAACATAACCTGGAATGCATGGAGTTAAAAGATATTGTTTCAAATAATACGCTTCTCTACCTGGACAGAAACGGTGACGATGTGAAACAAAAAGCCACCCTCAAAGAGGCAAATCTTCCGCGGGAAACGTGGTGTAAATTCTCTTTCATGGGTCCCTTCCTTTGATCTTGCTCTTAAAAAACATTAACTACACTTTATGTCTTCTGGTTGCTTACTTTCAGATAAACCAGCAGATGCCCTTCTAACCCCTGTTGGTGGGGAGGCTGTGCTTTCACAGAAGTCTATTATCTGCAAGCCTCTTTATCAGAGCCCTGGTAAATACCTGGAATTTCTTATCATTGTCTCCAGGCTGAGGGAGAAAATGGTCAACAGTCACAACTAAAAAGTTGAAGTTTTCAAAAGTCTTTTAAAGTTACAAGCAACCGCTTCTTGGCTGGTTCCCAAAACAAACATAGCAGCAACCTACACAATCCTTTCAGATATCCTGGCAAGAATAGCAGAAACAAAATGTCATGCACTTACCCAGTAGGTGGAAGCCTAGAATGTAAATACAAAAAGTGTAAGAATTTTTATAGCTTTCAAACTCTGGGAGATAAGTAGGATCTTTGTAATGTGAAGAGAGACATTTTCATTATCTCCGGGCCTTGACAAGTAGCTTCCCACGCAGCTTTATCAAGCCGAATGCCGCTAATCCTGGCAGAATACTGATTTTGTTCATGCTTTTGTTACGTCTGAAGGGAGAATTTTATGCAGTGGGTTACATGAATGTACTGACAAATTGATAGGTCTTCCAACTGGTTATATATTTTTTTTTTAAAAAAAGGGCTGAAAACCGATTCTCTTACTTCTGCTTCCATCCTGCCTGTGAACAATTATTTTTCACCATGATTGGAATTATTGTCATCTGCATGTTCTTCCTCACTGAGCTGCACATGCTTTTTACTCTCATGGAAACATGATTTGTGGTTTCCGTTTGTCCTACAATGGAGAACGCTTCCCGCATATCCTCACCTGCTCAGGTGTGGTCGCCCCTCACCCCTGAGTACCATTTTTCAAGATGGAAAAGGACTAGATATGACAACCTATATATCAGTAATACCCGATCATTTACCAATGTCTTTATGCCCCCTACAAGTGTGAATGGGGGTTATTATATAATTTAAGAGACAAGGACACTGAGGGAGTGGAGCTGTTGAGCCACTTACCTATGATCATGCAATGTCTCCTTCTGTGTCTTGTTCCTTTGCTTGCTTTTGTGTACCTGCTGATCATAGGGTGTGCCAGAGCTGCACTGGGAACTGCACACCTCCACTGGCATAGCTGGGCTGTGCTGTCATCCCACTCACTGACTCTTCCTTGTGTTCTTGAATCTAATCTTTTCAATCCACCACCTTGGACCATTAAGGCCCCCCTTCTCCCTTCATTACAAATTTGGTCCACAGAACAATCCCTGTGGTCCTGGATACCTATTTGTTGAAAAACAAAACAAACGAAACAAAACAAAAAACCACACAAATGAATGGATGAATATAGGTGTATAATAAGTGTTTTTTCAGATGCTTAAAGGTAAGGTAATCTTACTCTGATTCAGTAATTACAATTTGTCCTTAAGAAGATACTGTATGGGTCTAGGTTATTACATGGTTAATAGTTATATGGTAACATAAAAGGTTAACAACTAAAACCATTACTTTATATGCTAAAATCTGTTTTTCTCCAACCGGCCAAAATCATAGCTTCAGAGTAAAAAGGGGCTTGAAATTCTTATTTATTTTGCACTATGGAAGTCAAGCAGAATATAAATCATGTGAATGCATAGGCAAGCATGCAACTCCTACTATCCTATGTACTTTTCCATTTTCCCTCCTGAAATTGTTTCTGTCAGTACTTTGATTTAGAGCCTACCAAAAGGGGAGAAAGAGAAAGATTTAATCAGAAGATTGTCAAAACGCCTGCATATGCCTAAGAATTAGTGGATATTACAGTATTTGAAGTCTGATACGTATACTTCTTGGAAGATGCATCTCTTATAGGCATTACTGTTTTCTTCTATAACTTTATTTATTTATAGGAATTTCATATAAAATTCATATTTCTATCAATTACCTGTTCATCTGTGCCCACAATGTACATATTTTCCATCAGTATATGGCCTGAACATCCAATAATATGAAGAACTATTTTATTAAAACATTGAACACTGAATTTTAGAAATATGATCATAGGTGTTACAAACCTGGAAATGGACTAGTCCAACAATAAAAAGCTGAATATTCTTTCAGGCTCCATGTAGTCATGGAGGTTGTATGAGTTAGCATGTGACCTAAGTATTCAAGCTTGTGGAATCCTGAGGTCAGTTAGTTGCCTTATCTCCTAGAGCAGTGATGGTGAACCTTTTGGGCTCGGTGTGTCAGCATTTTGAAAAGCCCTAACTTAACTCTGGTGCCGTGTCACATATAGAAATTTTTTGATATTTGCAACCATAGTAAAACAAAGACTTATACTTTTGATATTTATTTTATATATTTAAATGCCATTTAACAAAGAAAAATCAACCAAAATAATGAGTTCACGTGTCACCTCTGACATGCATGTCATAGGTTCGCCATCACTGTCCTAGAAGGAGGAGATGGCTCTTTCTGTGTTTATGGTAACGTCTGCTTACTACTTAGTAAAGCCTATTTGTGAAGCCTATTTGTCTTTAACTTGTGAGTGATTTAAGGATTTTCACAGCTCAGTTTCAAATTCCCTTACCTGCCTCATCTTCCTCCATTCTACAGATGAACTCTAAGCTCCAGCTACACCAAACACAAACCATTCCTCTGCTGTCAAATGCTTAGCAAATTGCACTCTTTATGTGTGACATGTGTCACTTCTCTCCACACGTCTTTCCCCGATGTATCTACCATGACATTCCAGAAAGGCAACGTTAGATTTTATATTTTTAGCTCCTTTCCAAAACCAACCCATCTTCCTCCAGCTTAGATTAGTTGTTTAAGTTATAGTAAGAGCTCAACCATTAAGTGAAACACTATACTTTTTGTGATATAGGAATTAAAAACATAGGATGAATAACTTATTGTTTATTTGACCAGAAATGAATAAAACATGTATAACAATTCATTTCTGGTTTCTCTCTGGAACAGAATAGGTCAGAACAAGATATTTGATAGCATTTTTTCTATCAAGCAGGTAGTTGATTAAATGTTTCATTTTTTAAATCATGTTAACCTGCCTATTTTTATAGTGACTGTATTTCAGAAGCCAAGTTATCTCTTTTCCTATTTGTCTCCTCTTTACTGTCTCATAGTGGGGAAGGAGGGAGGGAGGAACAATATAATTCTTATCCTGTTTCAGAGGAAAGAAGACGAGTTGGTAGGAAGAATGATTCTGCTTTTCATCCATGAAGTGAGAGTGCAAAAGTAATTCAGGTATGGTGCTAAGGAACAAGTTAATGCATTGAGGCATTTTCAGTAGGTATAGATTAGATATTGGGAAATAGAATTAGAAGTAAAAATAGTTCATTGGTATATTAAAGAAAAATAAAAGACTACAGGGTATTTGGTTGTGGTTTTACTTTATGAAAGACTGTTATGTGAAAATTCAAATTGCAAGACAGAAAAAGTACAGAAATCTTTATTGGCATTGTGAAATACCATTTTATAAATATCACTAGAGACCCAGTGCACAAAATTTGTGCACTGCGGGGATGGAGGGTCCCTCGGCCCAGCCTGCCTCCTCTCACAGTCCGGGAGCCCTCAGCTGTGTGTGTGTGTGTGTCCACTGGGGGCCTGCCGCCAGCCATGTTGGAGCAGGCACCCCTCTGTGTTGATCTCTCAGGCTCTGGGCCAAGCCTGCATGTTGTTCTCTCAGGCTCGAGGCTGTGCCCGGCCTCTCCTCCTGAGCTGGTCATGACCATTATGGAGTCCTGACCTCATTTGCATATTTCTTATATATACATATATGATGAGGCCATTAGCTCAAGAATTTATTAGAAGTGAATTTGAATAAATAAATAAATAAATATTTCTTGAGCATTTACAATAAGTAATCTATAATAATAAAAGCGTAATGTGCTAATTAGACTGAATGTCTTTCCAGACAAAGCCAGGGCTGCGAGGGAAGCCCAAGTCCCAGGTGCCAGAGGGAAGCCAGTGCTGGCAACCGGGGGAAGGAAGGCCTTCTCTTGCATGAATTTCGTGCATTGGGCCTCTAGTTAATAAATAATAAATTGAATGAAGCATGCATATACACACACAAAAAAAATCCTGTATTTTAAACATCATGTATCAGTTAATTTATTTGGGTTTAACAACATTTTTGTTTAGCTTAGATTTTGTATAATTATGATCATAGTAGCCACACCTTTTTGTCCTCCATGTGTGTTATAGACTGTATATGTTATATTTAATTCCCAACTATCAATTCTGTAAGATAGGGGATAACATTCCTAACTTATGGTTGTGAAAATGGGCACTGAGAGATTTAAGAATCTCACATTCATTTGACTAGTGAACATCAGAGCTGGGCGTGGATCCATGTTGCTCTGATGTGATTTGAAAACCAGAATCCCTGTTCAATATCATGTTTCCTCTCCTTGGAGGAAGTGTCAGTACCTCCAAATCTTGGTGACAAAGTTATATAAGCACTAGAGGCCTGGTGCATGAAAATTCATGCCCTAGAGGGAGGGTCCCTCAGCCCGGCTTGCCCCCTCTCACAGTCTGGGAGCTCTCAGGGGCAGGAGGTGACTCACCAGTCAGGGGAAGGTGACACCCCATCACATCTCTGTTGCTGCCGTTGCCGGCAGCGCAAGCCTTGGCCGGTCCTGGTTACCTGTGCCTCAGGCAGGCCCTGGCAGCTGGACAGCCGACATCTGAGGCTTGCCGGTGCCTCAGACTGGCCATGGGCAACTGGGAGGCTGAGGGGACTGGGCACCAACATCTTGTGGTTTTGAGTGCTGCCATATTTGAGAGCATGGCAGTCAATTAGCATATTCCCTCCCTATTGGCTGTGGGCACCACCATCTTTGTGACAGTGTGAGGGTCAATTAGTATATTTCCTCTTTATTAGATAGGATTACTTTTAAATGGTGTCGAATGGGCATGTTTAGATCAATTAATATCCAGATAAATAAAATTCTTTTAAAGTAAATGTAAGGAGATGAATCTAAGTGTCATAATTCTATATTAAAAGGTGATTTGCATGTACATAATTTCTAGTTTAAGCAATAAACTTCAATAATTACTTGGATGACAAACTTCATTAAGTACATTTTAAATAGCTGGATGGCATTTGGCTAGCACATTATGGAATAAATGTCTTATTGAATTTAAATTTCATTCCTATTTGAGCAACCAAATTTAAAACTACAATCTGTCTGATGAAATGAGAAAACCTAAATTGTAATGGGTTAGTATGCAGAATTACTTGACAATAGGAAACCATATGGAAAATTCAAGGATTTAAGGACCATTCCCACTTTCTTTACTTTACAGATAAGTATGTATTTGTGATTATTATGATTAATTAGTAATTTAGAGCTAAAAACATAGCACTCATACTTTAATATTTTCTTTTGAGAAAAATAAACCTAAAGGTTAAATGACTTTTTCCAAAATCACACAGTTAAAGAGAATATTAAGTTTATAAACAATCTTCTGTATTCTCTGTAAAAGTTATTTCCATTGCACTATATAGTCTCCTGTAAGACCCAACAAGTGCACATGAATGCCCTCTATCTAGATCTCTAGTTATTAAAATTCTATCCATCCATTCACTCATCCATTCATGCAATTATCTAATGCATTCCTTGGTCATTTCTTCTTGAAAATGCTTGTTCCAACCTGACTAACTTTCCATATCTGTATGTGGTCCACCTAAAAAGTCAGCTCAGGTTAGTTTCCTAACTAATAAAAAGACCTCTCTACAAACATGAGGTTCAGGCAACGAGTGTTTCTCAGCCCTGGTGGCATATGAAAACACATTAAAGTATTAAATCCAGGACCCATCCTGCAGAGTATGATTGAATTGCTGGGTATACAGTGAGGCATGGACATTGGTACTTTTATAAAAGAACTCTCAGTATTTCAAATGTGAAGCCAGGATTGAGACAAATTGATTAGTCTCTGTGACATACTAATCTTCATTTAGTTTCCAGTTGGAAATAAGTTATTTTAACAGGTGGTATATTATAGTGGTCAAGGCAGGATCTTCATGCTCTATAAGCATTCAAATTGCCTGTGGTGCATTGAGTACATTCAGGTACTAGCCTGGACACACCTCCAGAGTTTACAATTTTTTTAGGTTTTGTGAGAGATTAAGGCTACTGTAAAATTTGTTAATAAAAATTAACTTAAAAGAAAGGAAATAGGGGAAGAAAGGATGAGACTATACCAACTCTTGAAAGAGAATACAAAATAGTACCTGTCATCTTCCTAAAATTCATGCAGATCCTTCAAAATATAGCTACTTCTTACATCTAAGTTAATATCTCATCCCCAGGTACTACAACTAGATCATGGATATGCTTTTATTGATGGAAATGTCACATTGTATTTTCATTATTTAATTGTACATTAGTATCTCCCTAAGCTGTCAGTTTCTTGAGGACAGGGACCATTTTATTTATCACTACATCCTCAGCTTCAGGCAAAATTCCTGGCACATGGTAGATACTCATAAGTGTAAATTGAATTGAAATGAATATCTTTGTGTAAAATATACACCCAACTCTATACATTGCATGTAATGATTGCTTCACTAAAATTTATCAAATGAATCTTGGAGAAAAAGTAAAAAAGAAGTTTCAGTAAACTTTAGAAAACAACTGACCCATAATTAAACACAATGCTTCCCTGTGTTCATTAATTTTGGTTTTACTCTTAAATTTGTACACTAATGAGAGCATGAGACAATCTTCCTATACCTAAGTAACCATAGTGATAAGATTCATGTGAACAAAATTCTTCTCAATCAGCCAGGACATAAGCTAAAATATATTTGCATCTATTAACTTAGGGTTAAGTTTTTTGTTTTTTGTTTTTTGCATTAGGAGATAGGTGGCAACTGCTTTTGTGCTTCTCTGACTATGAACAACTTCTAAAACTTAAATCTAAATTAATATTTCAGTGGTTCCTGGGTGATAAGCAGTTAAAAAAGAGAGCTCTGTCGCCAAAGGGTGATGGATGCAATAAAGCTATAAAGCATCTTTAAAAAGACATGGCCATTTTCTATGTCATTAGATAAATCCCTACCGCCTACAAGCATCATTTCCACCTTGCATAGAATAGATTGCTGACCATTTTTTTCATCAGGATGATTCTCTCAAACAAACATAATACTGTGGATCTACATATAAAGGAGAAAAATCGAGTGGAATACAGATGAACTTATAAACAACAGTGCCCCCAAATATCTGTCTATTTGCTCTCTTGAATGCTGCTTTTTAGCGCTGGTCTTAAGAGAAGGTGAGTTGGTTATCTAAGTGAATTCTGCATGCAAGGCAAGACCCCTTTCCTCTCCACAGTCTCTTTGTACCACTATCGTAATTGATGCTCAATTCCCCCTTAACAAGTGAATGGCTCTGGAAGAGAAGGCAAATTAAGCCTTATCAGTATTTTATGCTTTCTTTAGGAATTAGCCTGTCACACCATTTTATGGGGTCTACACTTGCTGGTAGAATTATAAAGAGCACACAATCTCATCAAATTTCTATCATAATGAGGGTACTTGGAAGAGGGGAGGACAGCTGGGGGTAGAAATGTGTGTGTGTGGAGGGGGGCACATCTTTGATAAACTTCTACTATTTTGCAATCCTACCAGTGGCTTATCTGGTAAACAAACAGTAACATGAATTTACTACTGTGAACTTTAAAATTCATTTATTTGAAACAAATATCTCATAGAATTCTATAAACTATGTCTCATAGAATTCACAGGGGGTAAGGTCCCCGCCAAAAAAAAAATCCCATTTGGAAGAGCTAATAAAAAGTAGCTTTTATTGAGCATTTACTTAGTTCCCAGGAAAGTACTTTACATGAATTATTTTATAAATGAAAAGTCATTCTTCGTATAGTTCACCTGTGCTTGGTACCTGGACTACATCAATAGTAGCAACAACAATCAAAAGTTCTTGTTCTTGTAGATCTGAGGCAATAAATCAGAAACTTAATACACAAGTACATTATATTAGAGATGGTTATGCTATAGGGGAAAACATTATTGTAGAATAGAGTAAGAAAGATCAGGAGTAAGATTTGGTGAGAAAATTAAAGAAGTGAGGAAAAACAGGTTCAGAGACATGAAAGCATGGAACAGACTGACAGATCTGAGAGAGAAGGCTGGGTTTGGGGGGGTGGGATGGGACAGGGAGAGGTTAACCAAAGAACTTATATGCATCTATGCATAGCTCATGGACAAAGACAATAGTTCTAAGGCCTAGGGTAGAGCAGGAGTCAGATTGAGGGAGGCAAAATGGGGGTCACCTATAATACTCTTAAAAATAAAAATAAAAAAGAAGTGATGGAAGAAACCCAGAAGACACCTGTGAGAAGATTGTGCCAACTAGGGGGAAGATCTAGAGCAAAGGTCCTAAGCCAGAAATATACCTAGTGTGTTGGAAAATAATTGAGAGGCTGGTGTGGCTAGAGCTAGCTGATTCACATGCAATCAAGAGTAAGAAAGGACAACAGAGAAATAATTTAGGAGTGGGAGCAGAGGGGACAAATGATAGAGGTGCCCTGATTTACTCTGAGGTGAATGGATAACTTGTAGAGTTCTGAGCAGACACATAACAAGATCCGTCTTAAGATTTATAAGACCTGTGAGGAGGTGAGAGATGATTCTGTGTGGGCCAGAGTGATGGCAGGGAAAGGGGAGAGAAGTCCTTGGATTCTGGTTATGGTTGTAAGTAGGACGAACATGATTATCTGATGGATGTGGGATATGAGACCATAAG